>NW_026868677.1:154310-224132 GCF_020745735.1 Hemiscyllium ocellatum | reverse complement strand
CTCCCTCCCCATCTCTCACATTGACCGATGAGGCATACAAAGTGGTCAAAAACAGCATGAAACTGGAAGATTGGGAAAGTGTTAAAGATCAGAAGAAAGCCACAAAAAGAGTGATAAAGACCGTAGGAAAGAACATGAGAGCAAAGATGTATCACAGAATTTAAAGACATATTTTCTATGAAAACTTTAAATGAAAAAGAGTGGCTGAGGTAAATGTTAGTCCTTCAGGGGACGAGGAGGGCATTTAGTTATGGATGAATGAAATGGCTGACGCACTGAACAGGTATTTTGTATCGGTCTTCACAGAGGAGAGCACTAATAACATGCCAGTGATTGACAAAGAGATGGAGTCGGTGAGGACCTGGAAACAAACGTTATTATGGAACGCTAGTGTTGAGCAAGCCCATGGAGCTAAGGATAGACAAGTCTCCTGTCCTGGTGTAATGCATCCCAGCGTGCAAAAAGAGACAGCGGGGGATAAAACAGGTGCACTGTCAATAATTTTACCAATTTGCTGGACTCTGGGCAGTTCCAGCAGATTGGAATGCAGTGGCGCTGCTGTTTATAAAGGAAGGTAGACAAAAGATTGGAGAAGTAATAGTTCAGTTAGTGAAACATCTGTAGTAGGGAAAATGCTTGAGTCTCTTATCAAGAAGAAAGAGCAAGGCACTGCTCGATCTCCCCAGTGAATACCTTCCCTCACATGGAACAGCTGAATGACTTTCTCCCCCATGTGAATAGCGTGATGTTAAATAAAGACCATTGAATTTAAGACCTTGACAGATCTTAAAGTTTTTTTCCCCCTACAGACAGGGGAAAACCCTTTTGTCAGTGTAAAAACCAACAGTGTGACACAAAGCTGGATGACAAAATAAATCTGTTCACACAGAATGTCTGTGTCAATGAGTCTCCAGGTGGTCTGTGAATTTTCAATCCTTCTCACAATCCAGATATTTCCATGGTGCTGATCTCCTCGCATATCTCCAAGTTGGATGATCTGGTGAATCCTTTCCCATAAACACAACATATTTATGGCTTCTCTGTCTGTGAATATTTTTAGATTGTTAACTGGATAATGTTAAATAATTTCTGCAGTCAGTTCACTGGAACACTCACATTCCTGTGTGTGTGTGTGTGTGTGTGTGTGTGTGTGTGTGTGTGTGTGTGTGTGTGTGTGTGTATGTGTCATTGTTGGGGCTTGACCACACACAATGTTGTTTGAAACCTTTGCTCACTGACATACAAGATAATCATGTTCCCTTTATGTCCAAATGAATTTAGTGACTCTGTTGGATCTTTATATCATGTCTGATTTGTCTCACTTCTTGCGAGAGGTGCAAGTGGAGTTCAATGCACCTAAATGTGAGGTGATGTGCTTTGGGAAGAATAACAGGAAGGCAGAATATTGGGTCAATGGAAAGATCTTGGTAGTGTGGATGTGCAGAGGGATCTTGGAGTCCATGTACATAGATCTCTGAAAGTTGTCACACAGGTGGATAGTGCTGTTATGGCGGCATACGGCGTGTTAGGTTTCATTGGTAGAGGGATTGATTTCTGGAACCACAATATCATGCTGCAACCATACACAATGCTGGTGTGGCCAAAGTTGGAATATTGTGTACAGCTCTGGTCCCCCCATTACAAAAAGGATGTGGACGCTTTGGAAAAGGTGCAGAGGAGATTTATCAGGATGGTGCCTGGTCTGGAGGGAAGGTCTTATGAGAAAGGCTGAGAGACTTGGATCTGTTCTCATTGGAAAGAAGGTGGCTAAGGGGGAATTTGATAGAGACATATAAGATAATCAATGGATTAGATAGACAGTGAAAGTCTTCTTCTTAGGATGATGTCGTCAACTTGTACGAATGAGCACAACTACAAATTGAAGGGTGATAGATTTAGACAGATGTCAGAGGCAAATTCTTTACAAGGAGAGAGTGGTAAGTGTGTGGAATGTCCTACCTGCTGAGGTATTCAACTCAGCCACACTAGGGAGATTTAAATAATCCTTAGATAAACTCATGGATGATTTTGGGATAGTGTAGGGGGACGAGTTGAGAAAACTCCACAGTTCGGTGCAACATTGAGGGCTGAAGGGCATGTTCTGTGCTTTATTGTTCTATGTTCTATAATCTGAATCTTTATCCAAGGTGGAAATGACAAATTCTACCATAGATTTCAGGGGACGGGGGAAATATAAAGAAAATAAAAACCGAAAGAACAGAAGATGCCGTTGATCAGAAAACAAAAACAGAAGTTTCTGGAAATGCTCAACAAGTCTGGAAGCATCTGTGAAGAGAAATCAGAGTTCACGTTTCTGATGAAGGACCCAAACGTTAACGGAATTTTATTTTCTCAGATGCTGCAAGACCAGCTGAGCATTTCCAATAACGTGAAAGTTTAAAGGGAGTTATGTCAGGCAAGTTTCTAATGCAAAAGGTGGTAGATGACTAGAATGTACTCTCCGGGGAGGTGGTAAAAGCAGAAATAATCACAATGCTTAAGAGGCATTTGGGAAGGCACATAAGCAGGCAAGGGGTTGCCAGGGATATGGATCATGTCCAGGCAGGTGGAATTAGTTTAGGAATGGCATCCTGATGGGCCGATTATTCAGGTGCTGTACTGTTCTGTTTTCCAGGGGGTACAACGTGTGGATCGAGAGTTAATATGTTTTAGAACACACCGTTGAGAGAAGCAATGTAGAAAGGAAATATATATTTGCATGGCACAGACACAAAGAGTAGAGACTGAGGGAAGGTGGGGGGACAATGTGTACAATTCTTTAAAGGAGAGAGGACATAATCAAAGTGTTTTGATCAAAACATATGGGATCCTGGGTTTCATTAAGCAATTTCATTGATGGGATATGTCACAGTCAATCATTGTATCCAATTCAGGTCAACAGATTCCTGCTCAGGAAGGATCTGAGTGATCTTCACGGTGTGGAGTACAGACTTACTGGTGTGGTGCACTGATGAAGAAAATGCAGTCCCTGGAATGATTTGGAAAAAATCAAATGTTATTTTCTTTGAAGAAATCAAGTTGAATATATCTTGATAGAATAAAATGGATAAATTATAACACATCTACATAGAGCAGACAATAAAATAAATTGCACTTGATAGGTGATGGCTCAAAATTTAAGACCAGATATAACGTTTTGAGAAAGTGGGAGATGAGCAAGTGTTCCCGTTGACTGTATTGGCTGGAAATATGCAGAACATGCTGCCTATTATATGGTGCAAGTAGAGATGGTCAATGATTAACGAATACGATTATATCAGATCTGAGGGAAATAAACTTTCAGGGTTTTGGGGACAGTTGGAGAATGCGAATAAGGGATTCTGCTACAGAGAGCCAGCTTGGATTTGATGGGCCCCTTTCTGTGCCATAATACATTTTTTTGTCCTTGCTTAACTTGTTCTGGTTGTTTGTCTTATCATTTAGGTAAATCTACTCTGTGTTCATGATCAGACCAACACAGGTTGTCCTTCCACAGGAGATAATGTATACAGCTTTATATTTGGTTCTGGGGGAGTCCCCAGGTAGGGTACACAGAATTGAAAATCTGCTCCAGGATGTTTTTTACCAGGATTGTGATTATCTTGAAACATCTAATGCCACACCAATGCCTGGAATGCTTTCTGACTGACTGACTAACTAAATGAAATATGTTCCTTCTACAGCACGTTGCTGGCTGGAGTTCTGTGGCCAGTGTTGTTGCACAAGGATCAGAATTGGAACATCTATTGTCTGTAACATATATCAATGATTAGCATGGAAATGTAAACGATTTAATTAGCAAGTTTCTAGATGTTACAAATTGATGAAGCTATGAATCATGAAGAATGTTGTCAAAGGATAAAGCAAAAAAGAGATCAGTTGTAAAACCAATACGAAGATAGATTTTAATCCAGACAAGTGTGAGGTGATGTATTTTGAGAGGCTCATTGCCAGAGGAATGCATTCACTAAGCCAAAGGGCTCTCAGCAGCATTGATGTACACAGGGATCTTCAGGGGCAAGTTCACAGCTCCCTGAAAGTGGTGAAGGAGGTGGATGGCATAAATGCCTTCTTCTGTCAGGGGAGTGAATATAAAACTGTCATTATGCCACCTTTGGAGTATTGTGTGCTGTTTTGATCACTACATAAAAAGGAGGATGTGGAGGCTTTGAACAGCGTGATAACAGGTTTACCAGGATGTTGCCTGGATTGGGAGAGGTTGGATAGACTTGGAGTTTTGTCTTGGGAAAGTCAGTGGCTGCGGGTGATCCGAAAGACTCAGACAGTGTGAAAAATCTGAATCTTTTTCCAAGATGAAAATGGCAAATTCTACAGGCCATATATTTAGGGGAGTGGGGGCAATTTTAAAGGAAATGAAAACTGAAACAACTGCAGATGCTGTAAACCAGAAACAAAAACATTATCGGGAAAAGTTCAACAGCTCTAGCAGCTTCTATGAAGATAAATTAAAGTTAATGTTTCTGAGGAAGGGTGACCAGACCCGAAACATGAACTGACTTCTCTTCAGAGATGCTGCATGATCTGCTGAGCATTTCCAACAACATCTGTGCAAGGTTAAAGACAGTTGTGTCAGACAAGTTTCTTATGCAGAAGGTGGTAAATGACAAGAATGTACTTTCCTGAGAGATGGGAAAAGCAGAAAAAAATCACAACTTTTAAGAGGCATTTGGGCAGACACATAATCAGGCAAGGGTTGGCAGGGATATGGACCATGTACAGGCAGGTGGAATTAGTTTGGAATGGCATCATGATCCTCACAGACATGGTGGGCCGATTATTCCGGTGCTGTACTGTTCTGTTTTCCAGGGGGAAGAATGTGTGGAGCGAGAGATAATATTTTGAGTAGAATATGTCTCTTCTTTAGCACACACAGTAAGTTTGTGCATTTTGAGAGAAGCAATGTCAAAAGGGAATATATATTTGAATGGCACAGATACAGAGAGCAGGACAGCAGGAATGCGGGACAATGTGTACCAATCATTAAAGGAGAGAGAACATAAAGTGTATTGAGTAAAACAAATGGATGCTTGGCTTCATTAATGTGGGAACACTAACAAACTCACGAAAAGATGCTGACCCTGGACAAAGCTCTAGTTAGGTCACAGTCAATCATTGCATCCAATTCTGCTCAACAGATTCCTGGTCAGAATGAGGAAGTTAAAATACCATAGAGGGGCCAGTTTCCGTACCTTTTGCTTCTCTTTCAGGACACCGTGGGGACTCAAGGATTAAACATTCCTTGCCAAAGGCCTTATTTCATCAACTGAAAGCCTACACTCTTAGAATACAGACAGAACACCTCAGAAGGGGGAGGCTGACAGTATGTCAACATAGAACCTCTTGCAGCCACACGTGTGGATTGCCCCGTAACCCCAGACAGAGGAATGTGTCCCTTTCCAGACAAGACTGAGAACCCTGGATACAACCCTATTAAACTGCCTTCCCCTCCCTTGTCTTAGCTCCCCTCCTATTAGCATAGGTAAGTGAATCCCCCATTTACTGACGGAAGAACCTTTCTGCCTTAATCTCTTCCCATCAACACATAATCATGAACAATATGATAATCAATTTCTGTAATCCATCACACGTTATCACAGGACATCATCATTTATCAAGCTTTGTAAATTCATAAATACCTGCTTTAAACAAAGTAATGACAATCGCCCATGTGACTGATATACCTTTGTCTAGTACCTATTAAATATACTGTCTCTGTGATTAGATTACTTACAGTGTGGAAACAGGCCCTTCAGCCCAACAAGTCCACACCGACGCGCCACAGCGCCACCCACCCATACCCCCTACATTTATCCCTTACTTAACACTACGGGCGATTTAGCATGGTCAATTCAACTGACCTGCACATCTTTGGACTATGGGAGGAAGCCGGAGCACCCACAGGAAACCCACGCAAACACGGGAGAACGTGCAAACTCCACACAGTCAGTCGCCTGAGTCGGGAAATGAACCCGGGTCTCTGGCGCTTGTGAGGCAGCAGTGCTAATCACTGTGCCACCGTGCCGCCCACAGACTGTGGGTAAGGCAGAGATTCAAAGAAGAGTCTCTACAAGTAGAGATTGCTTTGAAACTCTCGCCGGCTGTCCAATAATAGACCTAGATATAGCAGACAAAAATATCTGTATTCGGTAGGTGATGGCACAAGAATTAAGGTCAGATGTAAAGTTTTGAGACAGCCCGAGATGAGCAAGTGATTCTACTGACTGTATTGGCTGGAAATATGCAGAACATTTTGCTTATTATGGTGGCAAGTAGAGAAGCTCAATGATTGATAAAAACAATTAGATCAGTTCTGAGAGAAATAAACTTGCAGAGTTTGGGGTACATATGGGGAATGAGAATATTGGATTTTTTGCGACAGAGAGCCAGCTTGGATTTGATAGGCCTCTTTCTGTGCTCTACTGCATTTTATTTGGACTTGCTTAAATTGCTCTGGTCACCAAGTAAGTTGTCATTTAGGGAAATCTGCTCAGTGTTCCTACACAGCCCAATACAGGCTGTCCCTCCACAGCAGGAGATAATGTTTACTGCTTTATACTGGGTCCTTGAGGGGTGGGGGTGCTAACAGTGTGTGTAACAGTCTGCGAGCATTTATCTGAAATGGCAAAACACCAGTGCAGTCACACTAGGGACTGACTCTGGAAATGTGGGGAATGCCAGAAGGGAATTCTTTACCCATTCTATCCGGAAATGGGCCAAACCAGTCAGACTGGGGAGCTGTTCACCTGCTCTGTGCGTGTGGGGGGGAAGGGATTCACTCAGGCATCCATCCTGCTGAGACACCAGGGAATTTACTGATAGCCAAAGTTGAAGGATTTTTTTTTCTCTTTCTCACGCCAAGTAAATGAACAATGGTTTTGGCAGCTCAAAGTTTTGCACACAGAGATCTTAGCTTTGGAAATGTTCACAACATTGTTGAACATGTACAGATTCACACTAGGTAGAGACTTTTATTTCCCTTTATTCATTCACAGGATGAGGGTGTGGCTGGCCCGGCAGCATTTCCTGCCCATCCCTAATTGCCCAGAGGGCAGTAAGAGTCAACCACATTGCTGTGGGTCTGAGGTCACAATGTAGGCCAGACCAGGGAAGGATAGCAGCTTCCTTCCTGAAAGGGCATTACTGAACCAGATCGGTTTTCTGAGAATCGATTAATGGTCATCATTAGACTCTAAATTCACAAGTTTTTTTTTATTGAATTCAAATTCCTCCATCTGCTGCAGCAGGCTTTGAATCCAGGTCTCCAGAACGCTATCTGGGGTTT
This sequence comes from Hemiscyllium ocellatum, assembly GCF_020745735.1. Classification (NCBI taxonomy): domain Eukaryota; kingdom Metazoa; phylum Chordata; class Chondrichthyes; order Orectolobiformes; family Hemiscylliidae; genus Hemiscyllium; species Hemiscyllium ocellatum. The sequence continues at coordinate 216,829 of NW_026868677.1, read as the reverse complement.
ATAGATTAACTGTCTCACGACAATACCACTCAGTCAATACTTCCCCACTTCGCTGTCCATCTGCACAGAGTGAACAGTGATTTTCTGGTTCATCAGAACTGGTTAATCACATGTAATTTTGCTCAATTATTGCAGGAATTGGATGTTGATTGGCAATTGACATCCATCTCCGAACCATGTATTCTGGGGTTTGTTTCTGGTGATGATTGGAAGCACCATCAGTCTTGTTACCTTTGGGGATAAAAAGAGTTTCAATTAGCTTTCTGTTAAATGCATGGCTATCAATTCTATTTCACAACTCTCAGGCAGATTAGTTTCTTTTGAAGGGCTCTCCATCTCCCCAACCTCCTCCATCCTTACCCCCAAGAGTGCAATAATCTTATAGAGTCTCTTTATGACAATGAATGAGACAATCTGATCAGCTGCTTCTTTCCCTACTCCTATGTCAAATTGGATCTCAAACTCCCCTTGCTGCAGGTGTGATCCTGCATCATTGTACAGTGTTGCTCGTATTTCATGTCTTGGCCTATCAGTGTTCATGATACTGCATGTAGTATATGGGGCCAACAGTGTAAGAGTTTAGCTCTTTCCTTCCACCAACAGCAGTAGAATTGTACTCCAACAAAACTTACAGAATCATGGCCCATCATATCCCCCAATTTACCTCTTACCATCGAATCAGAGGATCACTCCTCGTTCAACTGAGAGAATTCAGGAGGGCATGCCAGTAACAGCAGCATGAACACCTAAAAATGAGGTGTTAACCTGATAAAGTTTCCAAAGAGGACTACTTGTGTGCCAAACAGTATAAGCGACAAGTGATAGACAGAGCGAAGCAATCCGGGAAACAACTGAACAGATCTAAGATCTGCAGTCCAGCCACATCCTGTTGTGAATGAAATCAGAGCACAGCTGGAGTTCTGAGGACAGTTTTCTTCAAGATATTAACAAACAAGAACATCAGACTGGATTAATTATCATAAAACTCAAGTCCTTTTGATATTCATATATTTACAATCAATGTTCAATTCACCAATGTAGCTGAAGGTAAAGACAATCTTGAAGTGATTGTAACAGTGGAGACATCTGAATACTTGATCAGCAAATTTAAGCCTGTTGTGTTTCGATAGTAATAATTTTAAAGAAATTTTAAAAAGTAAGGTGACTTGAGTATAATGGAAGAAATTGATTGGTGGGTAGCTGATAATGTTGTTTTAATCTGAAGTTAATTTAGGATTATTTAACAAATAAACACATGGTAGGGAATCCAAGACCCATGGAGTGCACACCCAGTTCCATGTGGGAAAACCAGGATTCTTTTTTGTGAGAGAAACAACCACAAGAACACGGAGGTGACATGGGAAATGTCAGGAACACTCGTTTGACTGCGGTTAAAGTACTGCACACACTTCTGATCCCCACATTCCAAGGTTGATGTGATCACACCAGAGAGGGTACAGAGGAGATTGATCAGAATGTTTCTACAATTGGAGAATTTCTGCTCTGAGGAAAGGTTGGATAGGCTGGGGATGATTTCCGAGGAGGATGAGCTGAGATATAATTGAAGTGATAAAATGCTGAGGAATCCAGATTGAGTGGATAGGAAGGAGCTATTCTCGAACAGAGAGGTCAGAAACTGGAGGATTTAGATTGAAACTAATTCTCTGAAAGAAGGGGAGGGGAGATTCATTTCACTCGGAGATGGTGGGGAGCAGGAACTCACTGATGGGGTGGCAGAGGCAGTAACCAGCATCACATTAGAATAAAAGGACATGGATGTAACTGAGATGCTGGAGCAGGCAGGGCTGCGGACTAAAGTCTGCAGAATGTGATCATTGTGATTTATTTAACATTTCTCCAATTTGAGAATTTATGAACATCATCCGACCTGAATTCCAAATGTCACAATAAATTGATCAGAAAGTTACAGCACATATTGAGGCCACTTGGCCAATCCTGCATGTCTTGACTGCAATAGAATGACCCAGGCTTTACAGCATTCTGTACTCACCAATGAGAGCAACAGTTTCAGACTGTGAACTCTGCCCTCTATGTTGTTATAATCTGTTTTTTCAATGTATTTCTTTGACAGCTGCTCACCTTGTTTCCTGGTTTCTTTCCCAGCCCTAACTCCATTCCCCATGGCCTTGAGGGACTACCATTTCTGCAATTTAATCTCTCCTGCCTTCCCCTGTGTGACACTGTCTTTTTGTTCTTGTCTCAACACCCACCTTGCTCACAACCTGTTACATTTCTGATGTTTCCCAGACCTCCGTGACTTCACTGCGCCCCGAGTCACTGGCCCGAATTTTGAATTCTCTTCCTCGTGAGATAATCGGAAATCTTTCTGGCTGCAGCATCTCCCAGACTCTCTGGGCAATAAACAGCAATGTGACAATGAGCAGGGATCATCTGTTTTGATTTAATTGGGATTATAGCACTGCTGCTTCACAGCACCAGGTACAAGGTTGGAGTCCAGCCTTGGTCAACAGCCTATGTGGAGTTTGCACATTCTCCTATGAGAGCCCCCTCCAGGTGCTCTGGTTTCCTCCCACAGTTCAAAAATTTGTGGGTGAGGTGGATCAGTTGTGTGAAATTGTCCACAGTGTCCAGGATTGTGCAGACTCCGTGGATCAGCCATGGGAAATGCAGTGTTACAAGGACGGAGTGCTCCAGGTGGATGCTCTTTGAATGGTTGGTGGGGTTTGATGGGTCAATGCTCTCCTTCCACACTATCAGGATTCTATTCTATGATAGAGGATAAAGCAGGGCGTCCTTGGAGAAGGATCGTGTGGTATGTATCAATGTTTCAATGTGTTTAGGTAGAGGTGGGCATCGCAGGGGATACAGTGCTTTATCTCCACCGCTGCCCCCTCACCCCCCAACTCTACTTTGATTTGGTCCCTTCCCACTCTGTCACATGGAATGGTTTGCTTTGCCCGTAATGGGCTTTGTTTGTAAATATTCAATTGGTTACACGGGTGGTTTCCTGCTGGTGATTATATATTAACAAAACCCAAAATGGCGTAATGATGAACGAGGGAAGGTTGCTCAGCTGTGTGTGATAACACTTCTGGGTCGGAGAAATTTGTGGGGGCGGGGGGGAGGAGAACACTTCACAGCTCACAGAATGAGAATTGAAAAGCAGTTAAATAAAAAAAAAAAGTTCAAAATTAAAAATTTTCCCTGGAGTTTGAATAACTGGAAAGTGATGGTGTCCGGGAATAGACAGGATTTTGTTTTACAGGACGTTTGAAATCCTTAAAAACTTAAGTCCAGATAGTTTTTGTTTTTTTTTTATTTTTTTTTTATAGTATAAATAGCTACAATATTTTTCAACCAAATTCAAAAATTTTAAAAGACATATTTTTAAAAATCCACCAAACCATCCATCACCCAAAACTGATGTGGAGGTGCAATCTCCTGCAGAATCCCTGCCCACACCTTCCGACCCAGCTCCATGACTATATACATACCTGGGAGATAGTAGCGGGAGGCCATTCAGCTTTTCACTCCTGCTCCACCATTCAATGGGAAACAGCTGACCACCCAGCTCAGTCTCCTGTTCCTGCTGTGTTCCAATCCCCTTTCATGACTCTACCTCGAAGAACTATATCTAAGTCCTCCTTTGGCTTCACTGCCTTTTGTTCCAGTGATGTTGCGGTGTTACTGTGTGGGTGTAGGCAGGGGTAATGTGATGGTGCTGCCTCCTGGAGGATGCACTCAGCATCCCTCATCATCCTGCAGTAACATCAACTGGGTTTCAGCAACTAGAGATAGCAACCGTTTCCAGGATATGGGCATCACTGGCTCAGCCAGCATTTATTCCCTATCTCCAGTTACCCTTGAGAAGATGGTAGTGAGCTGCTGTCTTGAACCATTCGCAGTCCATTTGGCATAGATAGACTGACAATGCTGGGAGGGAGAGTGTTGCAGGATTTTGGCAGAGTCATTCTCCATCTTTGGTTCTTTAAGCACTAGGCAACTTAATCACAATCTGCACATGATTTTGAGATTTCAGTCTGCAAATCTTCACCGTCTAGCACCCTGTATAAAGGAATATGTACAGATGAGAAAATTCAGAACAGACAATTCTAGTTTCTCTAGAATATCTTTTTCCCTTTCTTCCCCCAAAGCTGTAACCCTCCAGCCCACTTACTCTCTCCCACCATTCTGGCTCTGCTACTCCTGAGTGTACACCCTCCCCATTCTCATGGAGTTGTTGATAAACAGATCCATGCCACCACTTCCCATCCCTGGTTGGACTCTGCAACCTTTCTGGGTTCACTTCCTTTCCCTTCAGTTACTGCAAGTCAATAATGTAACAGCAGAATGAAACAAAAGGAAACAGAAAGGGAGGTGGCAGATCCTGGACAGAAGAGGAACCTTCAGTCTGGGAGAATAGGTCAGAGCCTTCTTTGTTTCTCATTGGTCGGTTCCAGGGTTATGACTTTTGGGAATGTAACTTGGTCCCATGTGGGTGTGGTGACACTTTAACCCCCAAACAGACCAATGCTACAAGCAAATACGTTCCTCCTCCAGACAATCACTGTGTGAAATACTTTCCACTAGTTACACCAAAGCACATGCTCCAAAACCCACCCACATTCTGCACGTGTGCAGTGCCACGTTTCCCCACAGACGTTTGGTCCCTGCCTCGGAATTTGGGAGTTGCAGTCCTCATGCAGCCACTGGAGCCCTGTCTCTGGAACGTGAATGAAAAGTGTGGGATGGAGGATGTTGTGTATCGGATCCCCTTTCAGACACACGGGACATGTGGGCCGTCACTGGGATTTACTGAGACATCCGCTTAGACAACCGGATTTCTGACGTGAGGAACATAGATTCAGCCAACTGGAGAATTGGGAGGTTAATAAGGCGCAGTAGGTTTTAAGCAGAGGTGGCTCAGTGGCTAGCACTGCTGTCTCACAGCATCAGAGACCAGAGGTGACTGTGTGGAGTTTACCCATTCTCCCCATGTTTGCATGTTTTCGTGCAGTTCTCCAGTTTCCTCACACAGTCCAAAGATGTGCAGGTTAGGTGGATTGCCCATGCTAAATTGCTGAGTGTCCATGCACGTTAGCCATGGGAAATGCAATGTTACAGGGAACAAGTGGGTCTGAATGGGATGCTCATTATAGGGCTGGTGTGGACTCGATGGATGAATACTGTTTCTGCACTATAGGGACTCTATTCTATTCTCATGAAGAAGAATATACTTGTCTCAATGTGTTGTGAATCTATGGAATTCCCTGTTCAAAATGTGGTGGATGCCAGGACAATGAGCCAATTTGAAGAGATACAGATGTTGTATTTGCAATGAGATGAAGGGTGAGAGAGAGCAGGTGGGAACATCCAGCTGAGACCGAGGTGAGCTCAATCATCACCGTATTAAATGGTGGAGCTGGTTTGAAGGGCTGCATTGCCTCTCCTGTGCCCAGTGCTTATCTTCTTACGGTAATAACTGGAAAGCTGAATCCAAAAATCACTACCTTCACCAAAGGAGATTTTCGGAAAATGACAGATAGTCGGGTGGATTAGCATTCCAATCTTAGATAGTAAGGACGCGTGTAGGAGATAATGATTTTGCAATTTTAAACTGAGGGGAGACAGGGATTTATGGTTTTAGACTGCGTAGTACATTCGCAGCATCCAGAGTTTTGAGAATATCTATCCTGTATTTTATTACAAAGCCAAGGCCACAGATGGAAAGCTGGAAGATTAGATCCACTCCCAAGATCCAGTGCTTAAACAAAAGGAGACTACAATAGGATGAGGCAGGAGTTGGCTAACGTAGACTGGAAACAAAGACTTTATGGTGGGAAAGTTGACAGAGAGTGCGGGAATATCAAAGCAATTTTTTGAAATGCTCCGCAAAAGTATATATCAGGGAAAAGGAAGGACTGTAGGAAAAGGAGTCATCTGCCATGGGTGGCTCAGGAAATAAGAGAGTCTATCAAACTGAAATAGAATGCATACAAATTGCCAAAGTCCAAGGAGATTAGAAAAACTTTAAAGATCAACAGAAAGCTAGATGGGATTGGGAGAGAAAAGTGATGAGTAGCTATCCCCAGGGCCAGAATACCAGTTTACACTGCTCGAGGGGAACCTATCGTGTGGGGAACATATGGCCTCTGTAATTGCTGAAGCACTTCACTGTTACCATAGAGATAATCCTGATCAAGTTAAAAATCACAGCACACTCCAAAAGCTTGTACTTGCAAATAATCCTGTTGGACTATAACCTGGTGATGTGTGGTTTTTAAACTTTGTCCACCCCACCACCGGCTCCTCCACATCAGAATCCTGATAGACAGCCCCACTGAAACTGAAGCGCCTGTCAGATACTTTAGGGATCCATAGGGGCGTGGGGGAGGGGTGTGTGATTTAACCATAAAGTGCTGAACTGAACTAGACTTTCTAACTGCCGTTGCCATGGAAATAATACTGAGAGACAGTCTCTATTCAAAGTCACAAGCCACAAAGTTATAAGAATGGGAGTGGCACATCGGACAGGCGGGGAGTTACCTGATGCTGCCTGGAGGTGTTTTGCATGTACACTCTCCACATCAATAAAGACACAAAGAAGACCTCTAAGTTCTGCGCCGAGTTATTCCTATCCAGCAGGGTTCAGGAATATGAGTACACAGCAGTCAGTCTCACAGTGGAGGATACAAAGAGCATGGCAGTAATTGATCAGGAGACGTAGGAAGGTGACGACCTCGATAATAACCATTATCGTGAAAGTGTTAGAGCTGGGCAAGTTAATGGAGCTAAAGGTAGACAAGTCTCATTGCCCTGACGGAATACATCCCAAGATACCAACAGGGTTAGGGGGAGAAATAGCAAATGCACTTAGAGTCATAGCATCCTGCAGCAGAGACAGGCCCTTTGGCCCAAACTGGCCCATGCCGACCAGAATGTCCATCCACACTAACCCCATTTCCCTGCACTTGGCCCATCTGCTTCTGACCCTTTCCTATCCATGTATTTGTTCCAAATGTCTTTTACCTGTTGTTGAGTGTTCCTGCCTGAACCACTTCCACTGGCAGCTCAGTCCATATATATACCACCCTCTGGGTAAAACAGTTGCCCCTCAGCTTCCCTTTGTTTTTTTCTCCTCTAACCTTCAACTGATCCAATCAAGCCGTCCAATCCTTGGGTTCCTGGGAAAAAGACTGACTGCATTCACCTTATCCATGCCTCTCATAGTCTTATACACTTCTAGAACAGTACCCCCTCAGTTTCCTCTGCTCTAAACAAAAAAATCCTCGCTTGTCTAACCTCTCCCTATAACTCAGACCCCTGAGCCCTGACAACATCCTTGTAAATTGTTCTGCACTTTTTACAGTTTAATAACTGAAACCTACATTACATTCCTCATATTTCCAGTATTGCCCCACGGCGCTGGAACCGACAACGCCCATGGATTACAATCCATGATCGAGAATGAACTCCTTTACAACAATCCCATTTCCATAGTATTTCCCATGGTGCAGGTATCCTTGTGTCTTTCTGGTTGCATGGTTAATTAAAGACTTGTCCTTCTACAAAGCAAAGTTGTGGCTTAATTGTTCCTGGAGATGTGCCATGATTTTTCAAACTTTCAAAAACAAATTAAATCTCTCTCTCCACACTCACCATGCTGACATGGACTTGGCTGTGTCTCAGTACTTTTGCAGTCACACTGATTTGAAATATTGGCCCACGGACAGAATACACACCTTTCCTTCCACATGAAAAGGCCAATGATATTCAGATTGGCACGGATCAAGTAACTATCAAAACTGAACATGAAGTTCAATTTGAATTTCTCATCTGCAAATCCACCCTTTCAGTACCAGACAACAGAGCACACAAGTTACCACCGTTAATACAGGATGGAAATTCATAAGACAATTGTAGTACTAACCTGCAGTTTCCTTGTTCCCCCAAAGCTTTAAACCTCAGTCTCACAATTTCTCTCTTCTGTGAGCTGAAATCCAAACCAATTCCCCCACTCCTTTCCTCCATACCCTGTTCTCTCACACTCTCTCTTCGAATTCAGTTTCCTAGCTCCTGATGAGAACCATCCTGCACACTCTGGCCAAGACCCATCTTACTAAAATGAGCCAAATTAGAACTCTAATTGCAGCCCCATCCTTGTCCCTTTCCATAACAACCCTGAATCTTCACAGAAAAGTTCTGATAACTTTTTGCAAAACGCTGCACCACTGATAGTCTGATCACATGTCAGGATAGCAAGAAAAAAGGCCATTCCCCTGGGTCCTGATCCCAGAGGGAGGAAGCTGCCAATGACAGATGAATCCCTCACAACCACAGCCTCCTTCCCAGGCACTGTGCATACTCCCACAATTGCCCAGCACTGTGCCCATACACTGGTCTCCACTCCTACAGTACGTGCTCCTGATCATACAGGAGCCTGGGTGATTGACAGCAGCTGCTGCCCAATATATCAGAATCCCTACAGTATGGAAACTGGCCCTTCGGCCAAACAAGTCCATAATGACCCTCCAAACAGTAACTTATACAGACCCATGCCCTCTAACTAATATAATGGGCAATTTAGAATGGCCAGTTCAGCCATCCTGCACATCTTTGGATTGTGGGCAGAAACCGGAGCATTCGGAGGAAACCCGCTCAGACACGGGAAGAATGCACAAACTCAGGTTTTGGCCGGAATCGAACCAGAGTACTTGGTGCTGTGAGGCAGCAGTGCTAACCACTGAGCCATCTCTATGGACAGGAAGGGGCGGGGCTGGAGAACTATGGTAATGGGATTGTAAACAATGAATGAATGTGGAGGACACTGGGGGATGGACAGGTCAGTGAGGGACAGGAGCAGTGCAGCAGCAGGAGGGAATCCTGGACAAACTGAGCAATGGGAGAGTCTGACAGGAGATAAACTACAGGAAGGTTCTGTTTAGAGGCTCAGGCAGGGACAGCTGGGAGGCAGTATGGCTTGGTGGCTTGGGCACGTTTACTAATCAGCCTCTTCAAAGATGCTGTTACTCAACTCTGAGCCTGATCCTCCTAGTCCAGAGGTAAGGACACTTACACTATTTCCTGGTGGGCAAGGGATACAGGGACTGCTTTTCAAAAGGAACTTACCTGGGTTGCTGACATTAACAAGACTCAATACACAGTCACTGACAAAATGCTGGTGTACTTGAACTTCATCCAGAATATTAACACCTATAACTGGGCAACGCAGACCCCAATGTACAGAGTTAAATCCTGGATATTAATAACAGCTGTGTTCATGGGAAATGATACTTCATGATTTTGATTCAGTTTTTTTTGAAGAAGTAACAAAGAGGATTGCTGAGGTCAGAGCATGGACATGATCTACATGAACTTCAGTAAGGCATTCGACAAGGTTCCTCATGGGAGACTGGTCAGCAAGGCTAGATCGTATGGAGTACAGAACTGGCTCGAACGTAGAAGGCAGCGGGTGCTTTTCAGGCTGGAGGCCTGAGACCAGTGGAGTGTCACAAGGATCGGTGCTGGATCCACTACTTTTCGCCATTTATATCAATGATTTGGATGTGAACATAAGAGGTATTGTTAGTAAGTTTGCAGATGACACCAAAATGGGAGGTGTAGTAGACAGTGAAAAAGATTACCTCCGGGTACAAGAGGATCTGGATCAGATGGGTGAATGGGCTGAGGAGTTCAATTTAGAAAAATGTGAGCTGCTGCATTTTGGAAAAGCAAACTTTAGCAGGACGTATACAGTTAATAGTAAGTTCCTGGGGAGTGCTGCTAAACAAAGAGACCTTGGAGTGCAGGCTCATACTTCCTTGAAAGTAGAGTAGCAAGTAGATAGATTAGTGAAGAAGGCAGTTTGTCTGCTAGCCTTTATTGGTCAGAGCATTGAGTATAGGGGTTGGGAGGTCATATTGCGGCTGTACAGGACATTGATTCGGTAACTTTTGTAACATTCCATGCAATTCTGGTCTCCTTCCGATCACATGGATGTTCTCAAACTTGAAATGGGTCAGAACAGAATTATAGGATTTTGCCAGGGTTGGATAGGCTGTTTTCCTTGGAGCATCAGAGGCTGAACGGTGACCTGAAAGAGACTTTTAAAATCAGGCCGGGCATGGATAGGGTAAATAGAGAAGATATTTTCCCTCCAGAGGGGGAGTACAGAACTAGGGGACTGGGAGGGGGTGGGCGGAGGAACAGAGAGGGTAGGTGGATCGAGACTGGTGGGACAGAAATGGGTGAGGACAGAAAGTAGGATTAGAGAGGAGGGGAACAGAGGGGGCGACTGACGGTTGGGGGGAGGGGGGTAACCGACAGAGAAGGGGAGCAGACCGAGGGGGTGCAACTGACATAGGGAGGGGGGGAAATGATGGGTGTGCAACCGACGGGGGAGTGACTGACAGAGAGGGGGAAAGACTGAGGGCGCGACAGACCGACAGATGGGGGGACAGAACGATGGGTGGCGGCGACAGGGGTGGTGGTGACCAACAAAGGGCTGGCGAGAGAGAGGGGGTAACAGACAGAGTGGGAGGAGACGGGGGAACACAGAGGGGGAAGATGGAGACTTATTTTATAGATCGACAACTCAACCCTGTCCCTGTTTTCTCCTCCTCAGCTTAATTCCGCCTGAAGGTCACAGAACAACTGCATAGTTTCTGGAAAGTAGAGTTTCAGGCAGATCAGGTGCTGAACGTGGCATTTGGAACATGCTGATCAATAAATGGACTCTGGTTCGATTCCACTGTCTGTGTGGTGTTTGCACATTCTTCCTGTGTGTCTGCGTGGACTTCCTCTGGGTGCTCTTAATTTCCTGCCACAATTTCAAAGACACGCAGGTTAGGTGGATTAGCTTTGGGTAATGGTAGGTTACAGAGTTAGGGTGGAATGCTGTTGCGATGGTTGGTATGGTCTCATGGGCCGAATGGCTTGCTTCCACATTGTAGGGATTCTGTCACTGAGCATAGGGATTAGGAGGTCACGTTGTGGCTGAGTAGGGTATTGGTGAGGCCAGTTTTAGAATACTGCATTCAATTGTAGTCTCCCGATTTCAGAAAGATGTTATCAGAATAGGAGTCAACCTCTTAATAGCAAGTCCTTGGGAAGTGTTGACAAACAAACAGACCGTGCAGTGTAGGATGATAGTTCCTTGAAAGTGTGGTTGAGGTAGACAGGTCAGTGAAGATGGTGTGCAGTATGCTAGCTGTTTTTGGGCAGTGCATTGAGTATAGGAGCTGGGAGATCATGTTTCGGTTGCACAGTTTATTTGCTTGGCCACTTTTGAAATGAAAATGTGTTGCTGGTTAAAACGCAGCAGGTCAGGCAGCATCCAAGGAGCAGGAAATTCGACGTTTCGGGCATAAGCCCTTCCTCAGGAAACAGCTTTAACCAGCAACACATTTTCAGTTCTGATCTCCAGCATCTGCAGACCTCACTTTTTACACTTTTGACACTTTTGAAATGCCCAGACTGCTTTCAATTCCAGTCTCCCTGCTATAGGAAAGATGCTGGGAAATTGCAAGAGTTCAGAAAAGTTTTACTAGGGTATTGCCAGTATTCGAACATTTGAACCATAGGGAGAGGTTGAATAGGCTGAGGCTATTTCCCTGCAGCACTGGACACTTTAGGTGGATTTATCGAACTTCATAAAATTATGAGGAGCAGTGATCGGGTGAATAGTCATGGTTTCTTTCTTTCCCAGGGCAGGGGAGTCCAAACGAATAATGTGAAGTTTTTTCCAAGGTGGAAATGACAAATTCTGGAGGAGAGGGGGAAAGTTTAAAGGATATGAAAACTGTAACAACTGCAGATTCTGTAAACCAGGAAGAGAAACAGAAGTTTCTGGAAAAGCTCAGCAGGTCTAGCAGCATCTGTGAAAAGAAATTAGAGTTAACGTATCTGAGGAAGGGTGACCAGACCCGAAACTTTAACTGATTTTTCTTCCTAGATGCTGCATTACCTGCTGAGCATTTCCAACAACATCTGTGCAAGTTTAAAGGGAGTTGTGTCAGACAAGTGTCTTGTGCAGATGTTGATAAGTGACTAGAATGTATTCTCCTGGGAGATGGGAAAAGCAGAAACAAACACAATTTAAGAGGCATTCGGACAGACACATAAGCAGGCATAGGTTATCAGGGATATGGATCATGTTACAGGCAGATGGAATTAGTTTGGGATGGCATTATGATCTGCACAGATACGGTGGGCTGATTACTCTGGTGCTGTAACTGTTATGCTTTCCGGGGGTAGAATGGTTTTTGAAGAAGTAACAAAAATGATTGTTGAGGGCAGACTGGTCGACATGATCAACGTGGACTTTAGTAAGGCATTCGGCAAGCTTTCTCATGGAGACTGGCCAGCAAGGTTAGGTCTCATGGAATAAAGCGGAAACCAGCTATTTGAGTACAGAACTGGCTCAAAAGTAGAAGACAGAGAGTGGTGGTGGAGGGATGCTTTTCAGACTGGAGGCCTGTGGAGTGTCACAAGGATTGGTGCTGTATCTACTATTTTCCGTCATTTATATCAATGATTTGAATGTAAACACAGGAGGTATTAGTAATTTTGCAGATGACGCCAAAATTGGAGGTTTAGTGGACAGTGAAAAAGATGACCAAGGCTGCAATGTTTCCTGCAGGTGTCACCATTTCAGATACTGCCCAACCTGCTGGGGATCTCCAGCACTTCTTGGTTTGGATGCAGGTTTCCACCATTTTGCTGAAGCACTTGGAGACAGAGAGCTGTACAGCTCCAGATTTTGTTGACTGATTCCTGGGATGTCAGGACTGATGGATGAAGAGGGACTCAATCCTCGTTTAATCCTCCTTTCCTTTGGTTTTCGGAGCCGCTGACTACATCACTAATATTCTACCTCCCACTCCCTGTTCTGAACCTGACCCATCTAACCTGACACTTTAGCTCCCATCCCCCTGCCAGACTAGTTAATACCTCACCAATGGAACTGGCAATAGCCCCCACCAGGAGATTTCTCCCAGCCCTGCCCAAGGGTAACCGGTCAGGCTGGTACAGGTCCCACCCAACCCAGAAACGCTCACAATGCAGAAAGAACCTAAACCCTTCTCTGGTACACCATTTCTCAAAGCACACATCCAGCTGATCTACCCTCATATTCCTGCTCTCACTAGCACATGGCACTGGGAGCAAGTCTGACATCATTTCATTTCAGGAGCTGCATTATAATGTGTCCCTGCTCTCCCAATATCCAGCTTTCAAACACTCATCCCTTTGTTTCATGCTGTCGTTGGTATTGATGTGTTCTCCAACCACGGGCTGTTTACCCTCCAGCTCCAGAATATCCTGTAGCTGCACCATGATATCGCGGATCCTATCATCAGGGAGATAACATACCATCCTGGATTCATGGCTGTGGCCATAGAAGTGCCTGTCTGTATCACTGACTATTGAATCCCCTGTCACTATCTTTCTTCCCGTTTTGGGCAGCAGAGCTATCTACGGTGTCATGAACCTGGCTGTTGCTGATTGCCTCTGAGACCAACACATACGCACACACCCACACGAATCCCAAGCGGTATACAGTATCTGTTTGGGAAGGGAATAACCACTGGGAACTCCTGCACTTCCTTCCTGAGCCTTTTACTTGATCTGATGGCCCCCCATTCCCTTTCTGCCTGTGTAACCCTCACCTGCAGTGTGACTAACTCACTGAACATGCTGTCCATAACATTCTCAGTATTGCAGATGCTCCACAGTGAGTCCACTCACAGCTCCAGGTCTGAAAAGCAGTTTCCCAGTAGCTGCTGATGGGCACATTTCCTGCACACATAGCCCATCAGGGACACTGGAAACATCCCTAATTTTCCCACATTGTACAAGAGGAGCACACCATGGGTCTGAGGTCTCCGGTCACACAGGCTCTCTAGATTCAGCTAGTTACTCCCATTTAGAGAATTTAAATGAGCGAGCAATCTTCCTACCCTTCAAACATTGTAATCAAAATCCCGTATTCTTTACTTAAGTTGATACGTTATACCTTAAAAACTGTTACAAAATTTCCACAGGTATCGCTTACAAACTGGCTGTTCCCTTTGGGACCATGTGAATTTCTGAATGGGCTGAAACAAAACGGAGTTTCAGCTTCACCTTCTCCCTGTCCCACCTCGCCCTGTTTACACCCAACTCCAAAACACTCATTGAGCCAAGCAGCCCTCACAGTGCAGCCCTGTCATTTTCATTGTCTGCTCACACCTACACTGCCCTCAGCCTTCTGTACTGTTCCAATACATCTCAATGGGAGCTCAGGAAAAGAATCTCATCTTTCAATTCAATCCTTTGTAGCCCCAGAGTCAACATGGACCTCAGCAGTTTCTGGGTGAACAGACAGTTGTTAGAATCTGGAACATTCCACCGAAAACGGTACTGGAATTTGTGTTTATAAGGAGCTGCAGGGAATTGAAAATAAGGAGTTTACAGGTTAGCATCATGAAGTGGGTGATTGGGACTAAATCTGACAGTCCCTATAAAGAGACGAAGTGCAACCTGGACAAATCTGTGCTCTCTCTCAGACAAAAACAGACCGAGCTTCCAGCTGCCTGCCATTTTAACACACGAGCCTGTTCCCTGGCCAACATCTGTCTCATTCTTAATGCAGTGTTCCAGGGAAGCTTGATGCAGAACACTCCAGAACATACCAAATGGCCCTGTATTTCAAGGACAGCAATTTCCCCTCCCATGAGGTCAACAATACCCTTCAGTGTATCTCCACCACTTCCTGCACCTCTGCTCTTGAACCCCACCCCTCCAACCGCAGCAAGGATAGAACCCCCAAGTCCCCGCTTTTCAGCCAGATACAACACATCATCCTCTGCCATTTCCACCACCGACAATCAGACCCCACCAACAGAGATATCTTTCCCTCCACACCCCTTTCAGCATTCCTCAGAGACCATTCCCTGTGACTTCCGCATTAGATCCATGCTCCCCACCAACCCATCCTCCACTCCCAACACCTTTGCCTGCCATTGCAAGAGGTGTGAAACCTGTGCCCACACCTTCCCCTCACCTCCATCCAAGACACCAGAGGTCCCTTCCACATCCAGCAGAGATTTTCCTGTACATTGAATAACCTCATCTATTGTGTTCATTGCTCTCTACAATGGGGAGACAGGACGCCAACTTGCAGAATGTTTCAGGGAACCTTTCTGGGAGACGTGCACCAATCAACCCCACTGTCCTGTGGTCAACCATTTCTACAACCCACCCTCTCACTCTGCCAAGGACATGCATGTCCTGGGCCACCTCCACCACAAAATCCTAGCTACATGACTCCTGGAGCAAGAATACCTCATCTTCTACCTTGGGACCCTTTAAGTACAGAATCAATGTTTCATCATTTCCCCTCCCCCCACCATATCCCAGATCCAGCCCTCCAACTCAGCACCACCCTCTTGAACAGTCCCACCTGTCCATCTTCCTTCTTAATTACCCACTCCACCCTCTCACCATTACCCTCCACCAGCATCTTCCTATCGCCTTCCCAACTACCTTCTCGCCAGCCCCACACACACATCCTATTATCTGTCAACCCTCTTCCCCACCCTCATTCCTGCTGAAGGGCTCAGGCTCAATATGTCAATTCTCCTGCTCCTTGGATACTGTCTGACCGGCTGTACTTCTCCTGCGCCAAACTTTAACGTAAGCTGGAAGAACAAACCTCATTTTGTACTTGGAGGACCCTTCAGGCCTCTGACCTTAAAACTGAATTCATTAATTTTAGGTCCTAAGTCTCCCACGTCCTTGCGCCCTAGTGCCCCACCCCACACACCAGGCCTTGTTATTACATAGCCTGCCATTACACATTACCTATGGTTAGTCACTAACAGTCTCCATTAACATCTATTCACTCTCCCCCAGCCAGATCATTATTCATTCCTTTGTCCAATTGCTGCTATATCTCTTTTTGGACTATATCACCACCTATCATTTACTCCTTAACCCCTACCTTCTGCATATAAACTGACATTTTTTCTCAGTGACATCAGTTCTGAGGAAGGGTCAGCGGATCCAAAATGTTAACTCTGATTTCTCTTCACAGGTGCTGCCAGACCTGCTGAGCTTTTCCAGTATATTCTGGTTGTTGTTTCTGATTTAAGCATCCACAGTTCTTTTGGTTTTCATTTACTGGGAGTTTCTAATTCAGGTCTAGCAGCCTACATCATGAGTTTATAAACCCTCCCAGTCCACACTAACTCCATTTCTCTCCCACTCCCTTCACACTCACTGGGTCTCTTCCCAACCCCTGCCCAGTGACACTGCACCTGCACAGCTCATGGTCACATGCTGGCCTATTGGCAACACCCCTCATTCACTCCCATTGGCTGGAGGATTACATCTAGTCTCCTATTGGTCTGAAGCTGCCGTCAATCAGCCAGGCCCCATTGTGACATGAGTGGTGGGATCCTCCGAGGAGTGTGGGAGGCTGAGGGGTAACCTCATAGAGAGGTTTATAAAATCATGGGAGGCATTGATGAGATAAATAGACAAGGTCTTTTCCCTGGGGTGGGGGAGTCCAGAACTAGAGAGCATAGGTTTAAGGTGAGAGGGGAAAGATATAAAAGGGACCCAAGAGACTACTTTTTTCATGTAGAGGTGGTGCGTGTATGGAAGCTACTGTCAGGGGAAGTGGTGGCAGCTAGTACAGTTACACCATTTGAAAGGCATCTGGATGTGTATGAATAGGAAGGGTGTAGAGGCATATGAGCCAACTGCTGCCATATCGTACTAGATTAGGATAGGATATCTGGTCGGCACGGACGAGTTCGACTGAAGGGTCTGTTTCCGTGCTGTATATGTCTGTGGCTCTGCCCTGGGATGAGCTTCATCATTCACAGTGAATGGGGCAGTATCACAGAGCACAGGGGTTGGGGGCTATTCAGCCCATTGCGGCTATACTCTCTCCCTCTGGACATGCTGCCAATCTGCCCTTCCTCCCCTCCCATTTACCCGTAGCACTCCAAATTTATCCTCAAATAGTTAAATTCCGAGATGTACAGCACAGAAACAGACCATTCAATCCAACTCATCCATGCCACCCATTTATCCCAAATTAATCTTGTCCCATTTGCCAGCACTTTGCCCATATCCTTCTAAACTTTTCTTAATCACGTACCCAGTCAGATGCCTTTCAAATGTTGTAATTGTACCAGCCTCCACACTTCCTCTGGCAGCTCATTCCATATTCAGCTTGAAAACATTGCCCCTAAGATCCCTTTAAAATCTCTTGCCTCACACCTTAGGCTTGTGCCCTCTAGTTTTGTACTCACTTAACCTTGGGAAAAGACCCTGGTTGTTCACCCTATCCATGTCCTTCACGATTTTATGTACCTCGAAGGTCATCTCTCAGCATCCGATGCTCCAGGGAAAACAGCCCCAGCCTATTCAGCCTCTCCCTATAGCTCAAATCCTCAACCCTGGCAACACTTCTGCACATCTTTTCAGAATCCTTTCATGTTCTGTAATATCACTCCTACAGCAGGGAGACCAGGACTGAAAGCAGAATTCCAGATGTGGCTGAATCAATGTCCTGTGGAGCTGCAAAACAATGTCCCAACTCCAATACTCAATGCACTGACCAAGTACACCAAACGCCTCCTTCACTACCCTGCCTATCCATGATTCCACTTTCAAAGAACTATCAACCTGCACGACAAGGTCTCTTTGTTCAACAACACTCCCCAGGACCTTCCCATTAAATGTATAAGTCCTGCCCTGATTTGTTTTTTCAAAATGCAGCACCTCACATTTATCTGAATTCACTCCACCTGCCACTCCCCAGCCCATTTGATTGAAGTCCCATTGTACTCTGAGGTAACCTTCTTCCCGATCCACTTCCTCCCGATCCAATTTGGTGTCTATGTAAAGTCACGAACCATAGGAATCATTGATATAAATGATGAAAAGCAGTGAACCCTGCACCGATCCTTACACCATATTGCTCATCACAGGCTTCCAGTCCGAAAGGCAACCCTTCACCACTACCCTCTGTCTCCAACCTTACAGCCAATTTTATATCCAAATAGCTAGTTCTTCCACCTTGAATGTCTTTCTGAAGTCCAAGTTAGTGATTTCCATACACAAAGCCATGCTGACTGTCCCTAATCATTTCTTACCTTTCCAATTACATCTAAATCCTATCCCTGAGAAGCCCTTCCAACAACTTACCTGACTCCAGGCTCACCTGTGTATTGTTCCCTGACTTTTCCTCATCACCTTTCTCAAATAATGGCGCCAGTCTTCCAGCACCTCGGTGATACAAATATCTCAGCGAGGGACCCAACTATCACTTCCCTAGCTTCCCACAAAGTTCTGGGATTCACCTGATCATGTATCAGGGATTTATCAATCTTGATGCATTATACAAGTTCCAGTGCCTCATAACTTATATGGACACTTGTCAAGTTATCCCTATTTATTTCTCCAAACTCTCTCACTTCCATATCCTCCTTCAGTAAAAGCGGACATGAAATACGCAGATAGTATCTCTCCTGCCTCCTGCAGATCCATAGACAATTTTGTTGATCTTTGAGGGTCGCTATTCTCTGCCTGGTTACTCTTTTGTCCTTAGTGTATTTCTAGAATCTCTTTGGATTTTCCCCAAACCCATTTCACAAAGCTCTCTCGTCCCTTTTTTGCCCTCTTAGTTTCCCTCGAGTATACTCCTACTGCCCCTATATACCTCTAGGTATTCACACAAACCCAGCTGTCTGGACTTGCCATATCCCTCCTTCATTTTCTTGACCAGAGCCACAATTCCTCTTGACAGCAGCATTCCTTACACCTCCCAGCCTCGGCCTTAACAGGAACATACTGTCTATATACTCATTGTCGCAGGCCTATGGGGGCAATGGCAGATGAAGACAGAGAAACAATCAATCAATCATTCTCAGTAAAGAGGCAGTGCTGGGAAAGATACCAGCCGAAAGGTAGATGGGTCTCCTGGCCGTGATGGAATGCATCCCCGGGGACTGTAAGGAATGGCAGCGGGTAAATAGCAAATACACTCGTGATAATTCACTAAAATTTGCTGACTCTGGGACGGTTCTAACAGATTGGAAAGCTGCAAATGTGATGCCAATATTTTAAAATGGACGTGTCAGCATAACTTCTGTAGTGGGGGAAATGTCCGATCTCTCAAGAAAGAAATAGTGAGCTATGTGGATAGAAATTGTCTCATCGAGCAGACACAGCATGGATTCATGAAAAGTGGACGACACTAAGATGAGTGGTAGAGCAATGTGTGCAGAGGCCACTGTCAGTCTGCACAGGGATACAGAGGTTAATTGAGTGGTTAAGGGTCTGGCAGATGGAGGACAATGTTGGGATATGTGAGGTCATCCATTTGGGTCGGACTAACAGCAAACTGGATGATGAAATGGTGAAAACATGCAGCAGGCTGCTGTGCAGAGGGAGCTGGGTGTCCTTGTGCATGAATCACAGGAAGCTGGTTTGCAGGAACAGCAGGTAATTAAGGCAGTGAAGGGAATATTGTCCTCCATTGCCAGAGGGATGGTTATGCTGCAGCTGTACAGGGGGCTGGGGAGGCCACACCTGGAGTACTGTGTACAGGTTTTCGTCCCCTACTTCAGGAAGGATGTAATGGCGCTGGAGGGGGTGCAGAGCAGGGTCACTAGTTTGAGTCTGGAGTTGAAAGGGTTGCCTTCTGAGCAGAGATTGACAAAACTGGCATGATCCTCATTGGAATTTAGAGTAATGGGAGATTGTGTAGGAAAAATATAAAATTATGAAAGGAGTAGATAAGATAGAAGCAGGGAGGTCATTTCCACTGTGGACTGGACAAACTATGGTGCACAGCGACAAAATAAGGCGGTATCAGATTTAGGACTGAGTTCAGGAGAAACTTCTTCAGCTAAAGGTTTGTGAATCTGTGGAATTCCCAGCTGATTGAAACAGTTGAGACTTTCATCTTGAATGTCTTTAGGTCAAAATGTAGATTTACGAACAGGAAAGGAAATAAAGGTTATGGGAGAGAGCAGTAAAGTGGAGCTGAGATCAGCCCTGATCTTATTGAATGGCAGAGCAGGCTGGAGGGGCCAGATGGCCTCCTCCTGCTCCTATTCCTTATGTTACGTTCCCACTTTTCAGCCGTCCCTTTACCTGGGAATAGCAAAGAAGTATTGAAAGATTTTATCTTGTTCAATCACAATGCACCTTTATCCAATTTAGAACAGCAACTTTTAGATCTGGTCTATTCTTTTTTGGAACTCTTTTAAAACTATTATAATTATCAGAGAATCCAGACAGTGGGGAAGCAGGTCATTCAGCCCATCACATCCGCACTGACCCTCAGAGACTCCCATCCTACCCATGTAATGCTGCCTTTCCCATGGATAATCCACCTAACCTGCACATCCCTGAACACTGTGGGTAATTCAGCCTGGATAATCCACCTAACCTGCACATCTTTACATAGTGGGAGGAAACCAGAGCAATCAGATGAAACACAAGCAGATATTAACAATAAGGTGATCAATCCTTTCTTATTTCCCAGTTCCGTCCAAATAATTTCACTGAACTTACTCCCATGAATATCGTCCCCAAGCACAACTCTAATGCTATCCCTAACCAAAAACACCACTCGTCCTCCTCTCTTGTCCCCCTTTCTATCCTTCCTATAGCATCTATACCCTGGAACATACAGCTGCCAGTCACATCCATCCCTGAGTCATATTTCTATAATACCGATGATATCCCAGTCCCATGTTCAAACCATAACGTGAGCTCATCTGCCTTCCCTGTCAGGCCTCTTGCATTGAAGTAAATGCAGTGTAACTGCTCGGTTCTACCGCGTTCTGCCTTGACTGTTTGACTTATGAACTGTACCAGCCTCAGGGTTACCTCCTTTCTCACTATCTCTTTGGGTTTACCCCCACTCCCTCACTGGTTTAATGCCTCCCGAGTAGCACTAGCAAATCTCCCTGCCTGGATATTAGTCACCTTCCAATTCAGGGACAATCCATCCTTCTTATTCAAGTCACTTCTACTCCAGAGGAGAATTCAATGACCAAAAGATGTGAACCCTTCTGCACTACACCAGATCTTTAGCCAATCATTCATCTCCTCCATCCTGCTATTCCTACTCTCACTAGCATGTAGCATTGGGAGTAATTCAGATATTACGACCGAGTATCTACTTTTTTATATTCCAGGCTAATTTGCTATATTCTCTCATCAGGACCTATCTTTTTCTCTTCCTGTGTCATTGGTACCAATGTCCAATGACCTCCCACTGGTTATTCTACCCTTTAAAGAATATTCTGCCACCAATCTTTTCTGAACCTTTCAAGTTCCACAACATCCTTCTGATAGGTGGAGAACAGAATTGCACTCAATATTGTAAGAGTGGCCAAACCAATGTCCTGTACAGCCACAACATGACTGCCCAACTCCTGTACTCACTGCTCTGACCAATAATATCATACCAATCACCTTCACTATCCTATCCACCTGCGACTCTACTTTCAAGGAATTATGAACCTGCACTGTAAGGAAACTTTGCTCAGTAACACTCCCTCGGACCTGACCATTAAGTCTATCAGTCCTGCTAGGCTTTGCTTTTCCAAAAAGCAGCACCTCACATTTATCTAAATTAAACTCCATCTGCCACTCCTCAGCCCATTTCCCCATCTGATCAAGATCCCATTGAAACCTGAGGTACCCTTCTTCACTGCCCACTACACCTCCAATTTTGGTGTCACCTGGAAACTTACTAACAATACCTCCTATGTTCACATCCAAATCATTTATGAAAATGATGAGAAGTAGTGGACCCAGCACCGACCCTTGTGGCACTCCAGTGGTCACAGTCCTCCAGTCCGAAAAACAACCTTCTACCACCACCCTCTGTCTTCTACCTTTGAGGCAGTTCTATATTCCAAATGGCTAGTTCTCCTGGTATGGTGAGATCTCATCTTGCTAACTAGTCTTCCATGGCGAACCTTGTCGAACGCCTTACTGAAGTCCATATAGATCCCATCTACCGCTCTGCCCTCAAAAATCCACTTTCTTACTTCTTCATAAAACAGCTCAGTCAAGTAAGTGACATGATTTCCCGCACACAAAGCCATGCTGACTATCCCTAATCAGTCCTTGCTTTTCCAAATACATGCAAATCCAGTCCCTCAGGGTTCCCTCCAACAACTTGTCTGGCACCAACATCAGGCTCACAGGTCTGTAGTTCCCGGGCTTGTCCAAACCGCCTTCATTAAACAGTATCATCATATTAACCAACCCCCAGTCTTCTGGCACCTCAGCTGTGACTATCGCTGATACAAAAATCTCAGCAAGGGGCCCAGCAATCACTTCCCTAGCTTCCTACAGAATTTTAGGACACACCTGATGAAATCCTGGGCATTTATCCACCTTTCTGCGTTCCAAGACATCCAGTACCACCTTCGCTGTAATATGGACATTTTTCAAGGTGTCACCATCGATTTCCAACATTCTATATCTTCCATATCCTTCTCCACAGTAAATGCTGATGCAAAATACTTGTTTAGTATCCCCTCCCCACCCCATCGCCTGCAGATCCACACACAGGCTGCCTTGCTGATCCTTGAGGAGCCCTATTCTGTCTCTAGTAACCCATTTGCTCTTAATGTATTTATAAAAACCCTTTGGATTGTCCTTACCCTATTCGCCAAAACTGTGTCCTGTCCCCTTTTTGCCTTACTGATTTTCCTCTTAAGTATACTTCTATTGCCTTTATACTAGAAGGATGTTCTGGATTGGAATAAATGCCAAATATTGCATCTTGATAAAAGGGCAGGACTTACACTGATTAAAAGTCGGGCCTTGCATAGTGATATAGAACAAAGAGACCTCGGGGTTCAGATCTTTGCAGTTTATGTCACATGTAGACAGGGTTGTTCAGAAGATGTAGAGCACACTTGCCTTCATTGCTCACACCTTTGAGTATAGGAGTTGGGACATTACATTGAGGTTGTACAGGATGTTGGTGAGGCCTCTTCTGGAATACTGTGCTCAGTTCAGGTTGTGCTGTTATAGGACAGATGTTATTAAGTCGGAGCGGGTTCAGAAGAGATTTACCAGGATGTTGATGGGAATGGATGCTTTCGGTTATAAGGAGAGGCTAGGTAGGCTGGGACCTCTTTCACTGGGGTGTAGGAGGCTGAGGGGTGACCTTATTGGAGGTTTATAAAATCCTGAAGAGTATAGGTAATGTGAACAGCAGGTGCCCTTTCCAGGAGGGGGCGCGATTCAAGAGTGGGTGAGAAAAGGAAGACTCTAAAAAGACGTTCCGGATTTTACTTTTTGTTTTTGTACAGAGAGATTCACATGTGGAATAAACTAGCAGAGGACGTGGTAGCTGTGAATACAATTACAATTTAAGGGTGGCACAGTGGCTCAATGGTTAGCACTGCTGCCAGGGACACAGGTTCAATTCCTGCATTGGGTGGCTGTCCATGCGGAGTTTGGATATGCTTCCCCGTGTCAGCGTGAGTTCCTCCAGGTGCTCCCGTTTCCTCCCACAAGCCACAGATGTACAGGGCAGGTGAACTGGCAGTCCTCAATTGCCCATAGTGTTCAGGGATGATTGGGTTTAGTGAATTAGTAAGGGGTAAATGTAGAGTAAAACGGTAGGGGAATGGGATTCTAAGAGGAAAAAGCATTTGGACCTGTATATCGATAGGGAATGCTTGGATGGATTTGGACTAAGTGGAGGTAGATGCGATTAGTTCAGTTCGAATTTATGGTTGACACGGACTGGTTGGAACACAGGGTGTGTGTCAGTGCTGTATAACGTTCTGACTCTATCGCTCGTTATCTCTGTAAATTCCTCTATGCTCGGAACTCTCCGTCAATGCCACCTCATCCAGTCTTACAACTCTTCCTTATCTCGATAATTCCTCTCCAGCCTCAAAACTCAAAAAAGTCTATCAGAAATATCTCTATCTCTGTAACATCCTCAATCCTCAGAATCCTCTCCAACTTTCATCTCCTCCAGCTTCATTACTCTCCCTATCTCTAATCCCCTCCAGTCTCTCAAAGCTCTGCTATATGTGCCTTTTTTATTTCCAGCCTTCAGGATTCCCAATGTTTATTTCTCACTTGATGACGGCCCTTTCCGATTCTGTGCTGAGCTTCTGAATTCTTCCTTAAACCTCTCAATCTCCTTTTCCTCCCAAAACATCGGCCAATCATCTGTCATCTACTCTAGTATCACCCTTTCTGACCTGAAGTCCAATGGAGCCTGTCATATTCCTATAATAAACATCTTAGCGGTCTACAGAACAGAAAAAGGCTCTGGTAGTACATCGGGTCTGTGACAAAGAAAACTACCACCTAACTGTCCTCATCTATTTTCCAATAATTGTGGAAAAGTCTCATCTATCATGGCATTGCAAGTGCACACTAAATACATCTCAAATGCTACCGGGATTTTTGTGTCTCCCACCCTTACAGACAGTGAGGTTCAATGCAACTGTTGCTGTATGATGACATCACCCACAGGAACACAGAGCAGCTGGGTCTGTGCAAACCAGAGATCACCCACACATTGGGAAGGATGGCAGGGTCCCTGAGAGGGGGCACAGGAGATTTACCAGGATGGTACAAGGAATGGGGGATTTTAGTTGCAGAGACATGGGTGTTGTTAATACATATCAAGAATATCCATCTACAATAGATGGACTCTTGTTCTCAACCTCTCCCCTTGCCTGGGCTGTGGTAACCTTCAGGTTAAACCCACCACCAGACATTTCTCCCTAATGAGAGAGCAGCCCTATGGTCTGGTCAGACAATGCTGACTACCTTTTACACAGTGATGCCACTGTACCCTGGGGATGGGGAGAGGGAACGCTGAAGGTGGGGGATGGGACACCACTCAGGCACAGTGCTTTGTCCTGGAGGATGTTCACTTTAATATTGTTGGTATCTGCACTGATGCAGGCAAGTGGAGAATGTTCCAACACAATCCTGATGTGTGCCTTATAGGGAGCAAACAGACATTGGGGAATCAGGGGTTTGGGGAAACAGATTGTTCTCCTTGTAGCAGAGGAAATTGCGGGTGCCCTGTGACAGAGGGGTTTACAGATTTAGAATAATCCACCTTACACTCATGAGTTCATCAGAAAAGGATTACAGGACACATATTGAAGACTTGGGGGAGATCTACTGAGAGTGTGGGGTGATTCAAAAGAGGACATTTATGCAGCAAATGGGAATGAGCTGGAATACAATACTCACACACAATGTGAATATCCAGCTCCTGATGAATTGAGTAATTTTGTCACAGTTTGGCGTTACAATTACTGAGATTACCATCTGAATGTCCACCTGTAATACACGTTTATAAAACTGTCACTGTCAGTTCATTTAAGAAACTCTCACCACCCCCTCCTCCTGGCCCAGGATGACTGGACACATTACCCCTTGTGGGGGTCAGCAGTTAGTTCAGGGGGAAATCTGTATGGGTTTCTGTGAGTTTCCACACTTGGTCTTCATGTGACTGAACAGGGCAGATCTTTGACACATGGGACACAATGTTTCAAGAGTCAGTGCGATGTGGAGAGCAGGATGTGTGCTTCCTTTTCTTTCCTTCCGTGCTACCGCTGTGCCTCATCAATTAGACGGGGGGGGGGGGGTGAAAGGCTCATGCAGCTCGATGGGCAAGTTGTCTCCATTCTGACCCATGAGCAGCAAGCTCCTCCCAGTCATTCCAAAGAGTCTCTCTGAAAAGGTAACAACTGCTTCCCACTGCCCAGTGCTCCCAGGAAATGTTTAGAAGAATGAGCGGGGAAATCTCTGAGAAAAGGCAGAACGGTAAAGTTCCAAAAGGATTATAAACAGTTTACAGAGAGGGATTCATTGGAGAAGTGGGCAACAAGTTAGCAAATGGAGCATAATTTGGGAAATTGTGAAGTTGCTCATTTTGGAGGAGATAATAAAAGAACAGAGGACTATGTAAATGGTGGAAACTGTCGAAAGCTGCATCACAAAGGGACCAGGGGTAATTGCATAGGAAACACAGTTACAACAGGGAATCAGGATGGGGAATGGAACGCTGTTTCTTATTACAAGGAGTTTTCAGTGTAAGTGTTTGGAGTATATACCTGAGAGTAACTTTACAAAGTGCGAGTGAGACCACATCTGGAGTAATGACAGAAGTTTTGGTCCCTTTATTTAAGGGAATACATAATTTCATCCGAGGCATTTCAGAAAAGATTAACTGGGATGATCCCTGGCTTGTAGGGATTATCTTTTAAGAAAAGGCTGAAAATGTTGGGACTCTACTCACTGGATTTGGGAAGAATGAGAGGTGATCTCATTGTAACATGCAGGATTCTTAAGGAGTTTGACAGGGTAAATACTGAGAGGATGTTTCCCATCATGAGGGATCTGGAATCAGATACTCGGATAGTCACGGAATCAAGGGTTCTGTTTTAGATTCGTCAAGTTTAAGGCAACATCAACACGGGTCAGGGGTTTCAGTAGCAATGGAGCTGGGGTGAAGGGGGGGGGGGAAGCAACGTTTTAGAGATTGGAATTCCTGGTGTTTGTGATTGTGTAGATACCTGATCAGAAGGTCACCTTGGGGTTACAGATATGAGAGCAATATTGTGAAGAGTGTAGTTCTGCCTCAGACAGTTCCCAGGGAGAGGGAGGGGCTCAGCAGTAAGGGAAAGGAATTTGTAATAGCAACTGAAGGCAATGGGTTTAACCATTTCAATGTTCCGTTGCAGGAAATTGCAGCCAATCGCGTAGTGGGAATGTGATGAGCAGTTTGACAACTGAGTAATGGAGAGGGATGATGGGGAGGGAGAGCTAGGCATTGTCAGTGTACTTGTGAACCCACAGACGGTGCTTTTGGACGATGTCACCTCCTGACAGTATGTGGGTGAGAAACAGGAGGGACCAAGAATCGATCCTTGAGGGACACCACATACAAGGAATTTAGAAAGGAATGGGAGAGTGGGGATGGAGTAGGTTTTTCCAACAACGGTGAGGTCAAAATATTACTTCGTAGCAGAATGGGAGAGAAGGACATAACCAGAAAAGACAGACAGACAGAACAAGGAACAATACCTGTGATTTGGTGAGGGGAGGGAGGTGGGGGTGATGTGGAGGAAGAGCCCAACTCCAAAAACACACTTTCTTCATTGGTGACATCACCCACCCCCACCCTAGTCTCATCTCATTTACTGAATGCAGGGATGGACGAGTATTTATCTCCAGACTTAATTATCCAAACACTCTTGGCCAGCCTCCCACATTCAACTTACATGTAATCTCAAGAGTATCTTAAAGCCTCCTGCCCAAGTGCTCACTTGTACCAAAACTAGTTGATCCATCGAAAGGCTCCTATTTACAGGCAACAATTTAAAATTCTCACCCTGTGAACATCCCGGTCTCCCTGCACCACACACCCTGCAAGACCTTGACAACTCATTTGTGTTTATTCATTGCTTCACCTGTCTGGCTGTTTCTACTGTTGCCAAGGCAACACTGTCTGGAATTCCCACTTGAACCCTCTCAGACCTGCTTTCCTCTTTTAAGGTGTTCTCGAAAACCTGCTCATTTGGCAATGCTTTTGATCACTTGACCTAGTATCTCAATCTGTGGCCTTATGCCAGAATTTTTCAATAGTATTTCTGTGAAATTATAAACATGATTAAAACAAAACAAAGTGTTGCTGATTTGCACATACATTGTCAACTCTTCAATATTGCTGAGTGTATAATCTATAACAGCACTTACCCAACCACATTGTGGGAGCACCTTCACCACATGAATTGCAGCTGGACAGGGAAATCAAACATCACCCTCTCCACAGGCAATGGGGCTTTGGCATTGATCACTGCGATCTGTGGAGGGAGAAACACAGTTGCTATTTCAGGGAGTGCAAAATGCATTATAGGGAGGGAAAATGGGGCAGAATTTGGGATTTTCAAATTTGTGATTCACAATGTGCACTAAGTTCTGTAAAGCCTCTCATGCCATACCGTGAAAATGTCCTTCTCTTTCTGGTCTATGTCTTTCCTTTCCCCTGCCCTGCACCTTCACACATTTCCAATGCCTTGGCCACAACAACACTGTGCTGCCAGTGAAGTTTATCACGTGGTTGAGTATTGTCCCACCCCTCATTCACTCCGATTGGTTGAAGGACCAACTGGCACATCCTGGTCCTCCAGCCCCGTTCCCCCGACTCTTATTGGTGCTGCGCTGACATCAATAATCCGAGGCCCATTGTGGGCTGGAGCATGCTCAGTGCTTCCTGCTTTTGCTGTTGTTCATCAGGTGTAAGAGAGAGGGCTCATCCCTGTTTCTCCTGATGTTAGACAAAAACAACAACTACCTGCATTGTATGGAGCCTTTCACATTGACAAATCTCCTAAAATGCTTCCCGGATGATGGAAACGTTGATTAAAGAGAACGATTTTTAGATACATCTTTAAGGCGGACAGAGGGGGTGAGGGAGGATATTCCAAAGGTTTGTGTCCTCAGCAGCTCCAATCGTGCAGTGATATAGGTGGGCAACAGCTTACAATGGAGACAGTTAGTGGCTAACCACAGGTTAACAACCTCATGTCGTAGCCACCTCATGTCACAGCCTGTCATTACACACTACCTATGGTTAGCCACTAATAGTCTCCATTAACAGCTAGTCACCCTCCCCCAGTCAGATCGTTATCCACTCCTTTATCCAACCGCTCTTCTCACTCTATCCCCTCCTTTTATCTTGCCCCCATCCCCCCACACTATCTTCTGCACATAAACGGACTTTTTTTTTCTCAGTAACATCTGTTCTGTGGAAGGGACACCAGATCCGAAATGTTAACTCTGATTTCTCATCACAGATGCTGCCAGACCTGCTGAGCTTTTCCAGACCCTCCTGGTTGTTGTTTCTGATTTACATCTTCCGCAGTTCTTTTGGTTTTAATTTACCGGGAGTCTGTAATTCAGGTCCTACAGCCTCTGTCCCAGTCTCTGCTGTCTCTCCCACCCCCACCCAGTGACACTGCACCTGCACAGCTCATGGACAGGTGTTATCTTGCTGGCCACACCCCTCATTCACTCCCATTGGCTGCAGGACCACACAGCCTCTCCTCCTATTGGTCTGGAGCTGCCTTTAATCAAGCCGGCGCCGATTGAGAGGTGAGCTCCTCCCTCTCTCTGCCCTGGGATGAGCTTCATCATTCACAGTGAATGGGGCAGTATCACAGAGCACTGGGGCTGGGGGCTATTCAGCCCATTGGAGCTGTCCTCTCTCCCTCTGTAGATGGTGCAAATCAATCCCAACTACCCCCAAATCTTTCCTTAAAAAGTAAAATTCCAAGTCTGTTTCAAAATACCTGCTGAATCTGTGTCGTTCAGACTGTTCCAGATGCTCAGAACTTACTGAGTAAAATAGTGTTCACATTTTCACCTTGTATTATTTGCCAATTACTTGAACGTAGTTACTAAAAATTGTGACAGGGTTAACAATTCCTCTCTCTCTTTGCAAATTCAAGACCTTGGAACAAAATCGGCACCAGGTCAAAATCACTGCTTCACCTTCTCAGCTCCAAGGATAATTATCTGTGCTTCAGCTAGCTCTGCACAAAAGAGAGGAATGCATCTTAATTTACTAAGATCGAAGAAACAGACCTCCGGTCCAATTCGTCCGTGCCAACATGGAATCCTAAACTAATGGATTCCCATTTACCATCTATTGGCCTGTATCCATCAAAACCCTTCCTATTCATGTACCCAATTGGAAGCCTTTTAAATTTTGTGATTTTTCAGCCTCCACTACTTCATCTGGTAGCCTCTCCCATACACACACCACACTCAGCTTGAAAATGTTGCCAGTTCGATCCCTTTTAAATCTTTGCCCTCTCAACTTAAACACATGTGCTCTAGTTTTGGACCCACCTAACCTGAGGAAAAAGGATGCTAGCTGCTCACCTTATCCACGCGCCTCGTGATTTTATAAATCTCAATGAAGTCACCTCTCAGCCCCAGCCTATTCAGCCCCTCCCTGTAGCCCAAATCCTCCAATCCTGGTAACGTTTTTGTAAATCTTGTCCAAACCTTTTCAAATTTCACAACATCCTTCCCAGAACAGGGAAATTCAAACTGAAAACAGAATTCCAGAAGTGGCTTAATCAACGTCCTGTCCAGCCACAATATGACGTCCCAGCTTCTGTATTCAATGCATTGACCATTAACGGAGAGCGTTAATGGAGTCCCATTTGCCAGCGGTTCACCCTTATCCCTCTAAAACCTCCCTCTTCATGTACCCAGTCAGATGCCTTTTAAATGCTGCAATTGTACTAGCCTCCACCCCTTCCTCTGGCAGCTCATTCCATACTTGCAATGCCCTCAACATGAACACGATGCCCCTTAAATCCCCTTTAAATCTTTTCCCTCTCACCTTAAGCCTGTACCCTCTCGTTCTGGAGCCACCGAACTTGGGAAAAAGTCCCTGACTGCTCACCTTATCCATGCCCTTCATGACTTTATAAGATCACCTCTCAGCCTCCAAATCTCCAGGGAAAATAGTCCCAGCCTATTCAGCCTTTCCCAATAGCTCAAATCGTCCAACCCCAGGAAAGTCCTTGCAAATGTTTTCTGAACCCTTTCAAGTTTCTCAACATTATTCCAAGAACAGGAATATTGGAACTGAAAACAGAATTCCAGAAGGGCCTTCATCAGTGCCCTGTCCAGCCACAATATGACATCACAACAGCTGCATTCAATGCATTGACCAATAACGGGGAGCGTACCAAATGCTGCATTCACTCCCCTCCCTACCTGTGACTCTACTTTCAGGGAACTATGAACCTGCACTCCAAGGTTCCATTGTTCAGCAATGTTCCCCAGGACTTTAACATTAAGTGCATAAGTCCTGCCCTGATTTGCCTTTCCAAAATATAACAGCTCACATTTATCTAATTTGAACTCAGTCTGCAATTCCTTGCTCCAATGGCCCATCTGATCAAGATCCTGTTGTATTCTGAACTAACCTTCTTCACTGTCCACTACACCTCCAATTTTGGTGTCTTCTGTAAACCTACTGACCATATCTCATATATTCACATCCAAGTCATTTATTTAAGGGCCCAATATCCATCCCTGCAGCACACTGCTGCTCACAGGCCTCCAGTCCGCAAAGCAAACCTCAATCATCATCCTCTGTCTCCTACATTCAAGGTAGTTTTGTAATGGCTTGCTCTCCCTGCATTCCATGTTATCTAACCCTGCTAACCAGTCTGCTTTGTGGAACCTTGTTGAATGTCCATATAAACAACATTCACCGCCTGGCTTAATCAATTTTCTTTGTCACTTCAAAACACTCACTCAAGTTAGTGAAACACAATTGTGCATGTACAAAGCCACAGTGACTCTCCCTGATCATTCCTTACCTTTCCAAATAGATGGATATCCTGTCCCTCAGAATCCCTTCCACCAACTTGCCTGCCACTGACTTCAGGCTCACTGTTCTCTTGTTCCATGGCCTCTCCTTACCACCTTTTTAAAAAATAATGGCACCTCACCTGTCACTATCAACGATACAAATACCTCAGGAGAGGCCCAACAATCACTTCCCTAGATTTCCAGAAAGTTCCAGGATACACCTGATCAGGTTCCAGGGCTTTATCCACCTTGATGTGATTTAAGACATCCAGTCCCACTTCCCCTGTAACATGGACACTTTCAAAGTTATCATTGTTTATTTCTCCAAACTCTCGAGCTTCCATATACTTCTCCAGTAAAAATGACGTGAAATATTTGCATATATTTCACACCCTCTGTGATTCCATAGACAGCCTTGTTGACCTTTAAGCGGTCCTATTCTCTGGTCCAGTTAATCTTTTGTCTGTGATATATTCGTTCAATCTCTTTGGATTCTATTCCAGGACATCCCAGAAAGGCCTACTTCAAGGACCGTAACTTTCCTCCGACTTGATCAACAATGCCCTCCAACACATACCCTCCACTTCCCGCACCTCCACCTTTACCCCACCCCTCCAGCCACAATAAAGAATACAGCCCTGCGGTCTTCATCTTCCACCCCACTAATCTCCAGATACAGCGCATTAACCTCTTATTTCTGCTACCTAAAGTCAGACCCCACCAGAGACATATTTCCCTCCCCACCGCTATCTGCGTTCCACAGAGACCATTCCCTCTGCACCTCCCTTGTTAGGTCCACACCCTCCCACCAACACATGCTCCACACCTTTGACCTTCCCTTACCGCCACGGGAAATGTAAAACGTTCAGCCACACCTCACTGAGCTCTGTCCAGGACCTCAAAACGATCTTTTCACATCAGGCAGAGATTTGCCTGCACATCCCAAAACCTCATATACTGCATCTGGACACTATGGGAAATTTAACATGGTTCATCCAACTAACCTACACATCTTTGGACTGTAGGAGTAAATTTGAATATCCGAAGGAAACCCTCACAAACACTGGGGAGAATGTGCCAACTCCAACACAGACAGTTGCCGAGGCTGGTATCAAACCCACGTCTCTGTTGCTGAGGAAGCAGCGCTAACCACTGAGCCACAATACTGTGGGATCTTTGGTGCTGATGTGCTGCCCCACTGATAACCCAGTCACTCACCCTGCCTCATTTCCTAAGAGGCAGTGATGATGGAGTGAAATTATCACTAGACAGTTAATCCAGAGACCCAGATAACGTTCTGGGGACCTGGGTTTGAATCCCATCACGGCAGATTTTGGAAAGTGAATTCAATAAATATCTGGAAAAAATAATCTAGTGACGACAAGGAATCCATTGTCAATTGTTGAAAAAACCCATGTGGTTCACTCATGACCTTTAGGGAAGGAAAATGCCATCCTTACCTGGTCTGGTCTGCATGGGACTCCAGACCTAGAGCAACGTGGTTGATTCTTAACTGCCCACTGGGTAAACGCAGCAAGAAATGCTGGCCGAGCCAGTGATAGCCTCATCCTGTGAATGAATAAAGGAAACAGGTCAGGTTTTGTTCCTTCTCTAGTA
Source organism: Hemiscyllium ocellatum (assembly GCF_020745735.1). Lineage (NCBI taxonomy): Eukaryota > Metazoa > Chordata > Chondrichthyes > Orectolobiformes > Hemiscylliidae > Hemiscyllium > Hemiscyllium ocellatum. Next base: position 183,811 of record NW_026868677.1, on the reverse strand, counting down.
GGTACATCCTACAAACTCAATCAGAAATGTTCTCGTACACACTGAACAAATACATTTCCATCCAAGCCCTTAACACTACAGCACTCCGAGGCCATGTTGGTAAAGTTAAAACCCCTTATCATTGCAACTATATTTTTACAGATAACGGAGGTCTGCCGGTAAAATTGTGTCTCAATTCCCTGCTGACTATTGGGAGAGAGTCTATAATACAATCCCAGTAAGATGGTCATCCCTTTCTTATTTCTCAGTACCACCCAAATAACTTGCCTGGATGTACTCCCAGGAATATCCTCCCGAAGCCCAGCCATAATGTTATCCCTAATCAAAAACACCTCTCCCCCTGCTCTGTTGTCCCCTTGCTATAGCATCTATACCCTGGAACATTAAGCTGCTAGTCCTATCCATCCCTGACTGCTGCCTCTGTAATTGCTGTAATATCCCAGTCACATGTTCAAAACCATACCCTGAGCCCACCTGCCTGACCTGTCAGGTCTCTTGCACTGAAATAAATGCAGTGTAACTGGTCCGTCCCACCTCATTCTGTAGCTTGCTCTTGCCTGCCTTGACAGTCTGATCTGGTGAACAGTACCAGCCTCAGACTCACCTCTTTTCTCACTATCTCTTTAGGATTACCCCGACTCCCTCACTGGTTTAATGCCTCCCGAGTGGCACTAGCAAATCTCCCTGCTCCTCAGGACCCCATGCTTTCCCCTTCCTATGTCATTGGTACCAATGTACAATGTCCTCCCACTGGTTAGTTTCCCTTTGAGAATGTTCTGCTCCCTCTGAGAGACATCCTTGACACTGGCACCAGGGCAGCACTACCCCATTCTGATCTCTCACTGTCAGCTGCAGAAACGGCAGACTGTGCCCCTGACGAGAGAGTCCCCTATCACCATCGATCGTGTGGAACTGGATACACCTCACATTATGTTAGAAGCCAGTCTCAGTACCAGTAACTTGGCTGTCAGTGCTACTTTCCCCTGAAAGTCTATTACCACCTACATTTTCCAAAACAGTACACTTGTCGGAGATGGGGATAGCCACAGGAGACTCCTGCAGTACCTACCTACCCCTCCTAGCTTTTCTGGAGGTAACCCACCTACCTGACTCTATCTGCAGTATCCTGAGACTGCCGCCTATCACACTCCCCGGCTCCTGTCAATTCCTCACTGCCTTTAATCACTCCTCCACCAATCCATGTGATCCAATAGGATTTGCAATCACACTTCTTGCAGACAAATCATCAGGTTCATTGAAACTCTCCCTAATCTTCCGCATCCGACAGGAACAGCACGCCACTCTACAACAGGCCATCTCTCCGCCTTAACAACCTACAGACCAAGACAAAGGCACAGTCTTATTGCTCGAAAAATACTGCCCGAGAATAACTTATTGCTTACGTTTTATATCTTAAACATTTAATCAAGAGACCGTAAGACATTAAAAAGAAATCCTCACCTGACTCATGATTGTAGATTTAATAAAATAAAACTGACTAAGATTGATATTTGAAGAGACTGAAACTCACTGAGCTGATCCCGGCTCTGAGTACTTCCAAGGGTGAGGTCTCTCTGAGGGCAGCTGTGAAATGTCACTGTTTCTCTTCTCTGCCCACTCCATTTCCAGAGAGGTTTTTAACTTCACAGCAAGTCAGCTCAGAGAGGTCACTGCTTGGTTTTATTCACTGGGGGTTGCCATTGCTGCCCAGACCAGTATTTATTGGCCACCTTTACTTGTCTTGGAGAAAGTGGTGGTTAACCGCCTCCCTGAAATGCTGCAGTCCATGTACATCACAGTGATGTTTGGACAACAATCCCCCTCCGGCTTCACCACCCTCCCTGTCTCTGTAATCCCCCTCCGGCTTCACCACTCTCCCTGTCTCTGTAATCCCCCTCCGGCTTCACCACCCTCCCTGTCTCTGTAATCCCCCTCCGTCCCCACAACCCTCCCTGTCTCTATAATCCCCCTCCGGCTTCACCACCCTCCCTGTCTCTGTAATCCCCCTCCAGCCCCACAACTCTCCCTGTCTCTGTAATCCCCCTCCGGCTTCACCACCCTCCCTGTCTCTGTAATCCCCCTCTGGCTTCAGAAATTACATGTCCGTGGCATAAGATTTTTATTTGGATTCGTTTTTGTTTAATAAACCACCTCCCCCCTCCACAAAAAAGTGACATATTTCACCACCAAACAAATTTCTGTTGATTGACCTTTTGGAGAGGCCGACACATGGACACCACAGTATTTTATCTCACATTGTACACGTAGAATGATGGAACTTGCTTTTAAATATTGCTAAAAAAGGAAGGCAATGGCTTAATGGTATTCCTGCCAGATGATTGAAACGTACAGTGTTCGGAGGATTAGGGTTAGAATCCCAACATGGCTGATGACAGCATCGGAATCCAATACAATCTCGAATGAAAAGGCGAATGATGACCATGAAACTATTGTCAATTGTTAGAAAACCCAACTGGTTCACTCATGTCCTGTCGGGAAGGAAACTGTCATCCTCACCTGGTCTGGCCTACATGTGACTCCAGACCCACAGCAATGTGGTTAACTCTCAACTGCCCTCAGGAAAAATACATTAAACACTGTTAACAAATACTCCGCAGGTATCACTTAAAAACTGGCTGTTCCCAATGGGACCATGTGAATTTCTGAACGGCCTGAACTAAAACGGAGTTTCAGCTTCACCTTCTCCCCGTCTCCCCTCGCTCTGTTTACACCCAACTCCAGAACACTCTCATTGAGCCAAGCAGCCCTCACAGTGCAGCCCTGTCACTTTCATTGCCTGCTCACACCTACACTGCCCTCAGCCTCCTGTACTGTTCCAATGCATCTCAATGGGAGCTCAGGGACAGCACCTCAATTCAGCCCTTTGTAACCCCAGAGTCAACATGGACCGCAGCAGTTTCTGAATGAACAGACAGTTGTCAGAAGCTGGAACATCCCACCTGAAAAGGTACTGGAATTTGAGTCTAAAAGGAGTTTTAATGGGAAGTTTGCAGGTAATTGAAAATATCAAGTTTACAGGTTAACATCATGAAGTGGGTGATTGGGTCTAAATCTGAGAGTTCTTACAAAGAGACGAGGTGTAATTTGGATAAATCTGTGCTCCCTCTCAGGCCAATATCTCCTTCCTCAGCTGCATGGCCCAGAACAGAGCACACACCCAAAGGGTGATCCAAACATGAATTTGTACATCTTTCTGCTTAACAAAAATATTGGAGATATTTTCCCACAAACAGAACTGACAAACCTTTCTCCTTCCACAGTTAAATGCCAATGATATTCAGATCCTGATGACTCCATTGACTGTAAAAACTTACTTTTGAGATCCCAACCTCAATTATTCTGATTTACTATCCTATGAAATAAATTGACAAAACAAAACAGAATATAAAGACATACCTTTCTCTTGGTTTGTGCTTGATGTGTAAATGCCTCTCCTAAAATCACATGCCCCCCTCCCCCTCCCCAGAAAGAGGACATGTCCATGCCCCTCACTGTATCTTGCCCCAATAAAGATGGCGGCCATATCCCAGGACCTATCACCGCCTGAGGGCCGCAGCCATTTTCCCATCTGCTGCAAACGCGGGATTAAGAGTTTCTAATTCAGACTAACGACCCGTACAGAGTGTAATTAAAACTTCCCAGTCTGAAGTGACTCATTACCTCTGCCTCTGAGGCCACTCTGCCCTTCCCTGTTTGCCTCTCCCACATTCACCAACGGCCGAGTCACGTGACACTACACAGGCGGAGTTACTGGTGTCGTGTCATCCCACTGGCCACGCCCCTAATTCACTCCCACTGTTTGGATGACCATCTGGTTCCACTTCGTCCACCAGTCCCACTCCCTTTTCCTATTGGTCCGAAGCTGCCATCAATCAGCTGGACCCCATTGTGAGGTCAGTGGTGGGATCCTCCCCCTGCCTGAATCAAACCCGGAAGGTGGATGGATGGTGTCAATCAGGAACAACAAGCAGGAGGTGCTGGGAAAGCTCAGCAGGTCTGGCAGCATCTGGGAACAGGAATCTGTCCAGTGGCCCTTCCTCAGAACCGATGGGAGCTGGGAACATTAGAATCCCGAGTGTGGAAACAGGCTATTCGGCCCAAAAAGTCCACAGCGTCCCTCCGAATGGTATCCCACCCAGACTCATTCCCCTATCCTATTACTGTATATTCCTCCTGACTAATGCACCTAACCTACACATCCCTGAGCATTGTGGGAAATTTAGCTTGGCCAATTCAACTAACCTGCAGATCTTTGTACTGCAGGAGATAGGGGTTAAAGAGTAAATAATAGGCAGGGACAGAACCCAAAGAGAGACCGGAACATTTGGAAAGACAAAGGAGTGGATTACGATCTGGCTGGGAGGGTGCATAGCTGTTAATGGAGGGGACAGGAACCTGTGTCTGGCAGCATCTCAGTGGAGGTGGCGGAAATGGCGACTGATGATCTACGTTCTGCTGCAAAAACAGACCCCGAGCTTCCAGCTGCCTGTCACTTTAACACACGAGCCTGTGTGGAATGAACTTCCAGAGAAAGTGGTAGCTGTGAATACAATTACAATATTTAAAAGACATTCAGATAAGTACATAAATAGGAAATATTTGGATGGATGTGGACTAAGCGGAGGCAGATACAATTAGTTCAGTTTGGAATTATGTTTGGCATGGACTGGTTGGATCACAGGGCCTGTTTCCTTGCTGTATAACATTATGACTAATCCACACTAACTCTAAATTCCGCCATTCACAAATCTCCTGATCACTGTCACCTCATCCAGCTTCACAACTCTTCCTTATTTATATAATTCCTCACCAGCCACAGAACGCTCCCTATCTCATGTCCTCCAGTTTCTCAAATCTCTGCGATATGTGCCTTTCTTTAGTTCCAGCCTTGAGGATACCCTCATTCACTCCGATTGGTTGGAGGACAAACTGGTATGATCTGGTCCTCCAGTACTGCCCTCTGGCCCTATTGCCCTGCGCTGACATCAAGCATTCAGGGCCCATTGTGAGGTGAGTGGTGGGATCCTCCCTCTCTCTGCCCTCGAATGAGCTTCAACATTCACAGTCAATGGGCAGTATCACAGAGCACAGGGGCCGGGGGCTATTCAGCCCATTGGGGCTGTACTCTCTCCCTCTGGAGATGCTGCAAATCTGTCCTAATTCCCTTCCCATTTGCCCCAAACCCCCCAAATCTTCCCTTAAAAAGTAAAATTCCAAATCTGTTTATGAATAACTGCTGAGTGTGTGTCCAGCTGCCATTCAGACTGTTCCAGATGCTCAGAACTTACTGAATAAAATAATGTTCACATATTATTTACCAATTACCTGAAAATAGTCACTAAAATTGTGACATTGTTAACAATTCCCCCCTCTCTGCAAATTAAAATATCCCAGAAACAAATCTGCACTTGGTCAAGATCACTGCTTAACCTTCTCAGATCCAAGGACAATTACCTGTGCTTCTGCTAGCTCTCCACAAAAGAGGAACAAAGTGTCATAGAGATGTACAGCACAGAAACAGATCTTTGGTCCAATTTGTCCATGCCAACTAGGAATCCTCAGCAAATGGAGCCCCATTTGCCAGCTATTGGTCCGTAGCACTGGAAACCCTTCCTATTCATGTACCCAATCAGATGCCTTTCAAATGTTGTAATTGTATCAGCCTCCACTACATCATCTGGCAGCTCAGTCCACACACACACCACACACAGCTTGAAAACGTTGCCCCTTTGATCCGTTTTAAATCTTTGCCCTCTCAACTTAAGCCCATGCGATTTTGTTTTGAACCCACCTAACCTGGGGGGAAAAGACCCTGGCTGTTCACCTATACATGTCCCTCATGATTTTATAAATCTCCATGAAGTCACCTTTCAGTCTTTGATTCTCCAGGGAAATTAACCCTGGCCTATTCAGCCTCTCCCTGTAGCCCAAATCCTCCAACCCTAGCAAAGTCATTGTAAATCTTGTCTGAACTCTTTCAAGATTCACAACATCCTTTCTAGAATAGGGAATTTCGAAGTTAAAACATAATTCCTGAAATGGCTTAATCAATGCCCTGTCCAGCCACAATTTGACGTCCCAGCTTCTGTACTCAATGCATTGACCAAAAAATATAAATATACGAAACACTACCTTCACTACCCTGCCTACCTGCGACTCTACTTTCAAGGAACAATGAACCTGCACTCCATGGTCTCTATGTTCAGCAACATTCCCAAGGACTTTACCATTAAGTGTATGAGTCCTGCTCTGATTTGCGTTTCCAAAATCTAACAGCTTACATTTGTCTAAATTGAACCCAGTCTGCCATTCCTCGCCCCAATGGCCCATCTGGTCAAGATCCTGTTGCATTCTGAACTAATTTTCTTCATTATCCACTACACCTCCAATTTTGGTGTCTTCTGTAAACCCAATATCCATTTCAGCAGCACACTGCTGCTCACAGGCCTCCAGTCCACAAAGCAACCCTCTTTCACCACCCTCTGCCTCCTACCTTCAAGCCAGTTTTTTTATCCAAATGGATAACATTCCATGTTATTTAACCTTGCTAACTAGTCTGCTTTGGGGAACATCATTCAGTGTCCATATAGACAAAGTCCACAGTCTGCCTTCATCAATCATCTTTGTCACGTCTTCAAAAAAAAACTCAATCAAGTTAGACAGAAAAAATTTCCCACACACAAAGCCACGTTAACTATCCCTAACCATTCCTCGTCTTTTCAAATATATGTAAATCCTGTCCCTCAGAATCCATTCCAACAACTTGCCTGCCACTGACCTCAGGCTCACTGTTCTCTTGTTCCCTGGCCTTTCCTTACCACCTTTTTAAATAATGGCACATGCCTTCCAGCACCTCACCTGTCACCAATGACAATATAAATATCTCAGGGAGGGGCACTGCTATCACTTTCCTAGCTTTCCACAAATGTCTGGGATACACCTTAACAGGTCCCAGAGATTTATCCACCTCGATATGATTCAACACATCCAGTACTACCTCCTCTGTAATATGGCCAGGAGCCGGGCAGCAGTGGACAATTCATTTACAGAAAGGTCTGTGAATGTAATAGTAAAATACTAAACAGAGCAAAAATACACTCAGAGACTGAGGAAGCTAGATAGTGAACAAGTGGACATCAAGTAGCTCAGAGGCGAATCAGAGCAGTGTTCACTTTTATGATCCCACAGTCAGAGCTGTCGAGCACCAAAACAGACTCTTCAGTCCAACCAGCCTATGCCAACCAGATATTCGAACCTAATCTATTCCCATTTGCCAGCACTTGGCCGGCATCCCTCTGAACCCTTCCTATTCAAGTGCCTTTGAAATGTTACAATTTTTGTTGCCCTTTAGGCTCCTGTTGAATTTTCCCCTCATACCGTAAACCTATATCCTCTAGTTCTGGGCTTCACCACCCCAGGGTAAACACCTTCTCTATTTACGCTATCCATGCCCCTCACGATTATATAAATCTCTTCCAAATTACACCTCAGCCTATGACACTCCAAGGAAAAATGGCCCCAGCCTATAATGCCTCTCCCTGCAACTCAAATCCTCCAACCCTGGCAACATCCTTGAAAATCAATTCACAAACCTTTCAAGTTTCAGTGCCTCCTTCTGATAAGAGGGAGACCAGAATTGCACACAATATTCCAATAGTGGCCTAACCAATGTCCTGTCCAGCTCCCTTAGTCAGCGCTCTGACTAATAAAGGGAAGCATACCCAATGCCGCCTTCACTATCCTGTGACTCTACTTTCAAGGATCTGTGAACCTGCATTCCAAAGTCTCTTTGTTCAGCAAGACTCTCCAAGACCTTACAATTCAGTGTGAGTCCTGCTCTGATTTGCTTTTCGAAAATGCAGCACCTCACATTTATCTAAATTAAACCCTATCTGCCACTCCCCAACCCATTGGTCCATCTGATCAATATCCCATTGTATTCTGAGACAACCTTTATCACTGACCACAATACCAACAATTTTGGTGTCCCCGGCAAACTTACTAACTCTACCGCCTCTATTCACATCCAAATCATTTAAATGAATGACGGAACAATTCCACCGAAAAACAAAAATCCATTTCCCTGGGTTTGTATAAGAACATAGAAGTGGAAATAAGGCCATTTGGCCCATCGAGTCCACTCCGCCATTCAATCATGGCTGATGGACATTTCAACTCCACTTACCCGCATTCTCCCCGTAACCCTTAATTCTTCGAGACAACAAGAATCTATCTATCTATCTATCAATCAATCTCTGAATGAGCTCTGTGTAAATCCTGCCCCATGACTCTCTATCAGGGAGAGCTGCACATACACCCCTCTGAACTTTGCCCCCTACAAAGATGGCGGCCGTACGTGTCCAGTGAATCGTTGCCCCGAATAAAGATGGCGGCGCTTACTCGAATCAATCGCCAGATGAGACATTTTCCCGTTTACTGCAAAAACGAGACCAAGTTTCAAATCTGTCTTTTCTGATGTGCACCAAATGTTGGTAAACCCTCTCAGCCCAGACTAACACCATTTCCCTCCCGCTTGCTGCTGTTTATTTCTTTCCTTACCGACAGATCTCCACCCGCACATCCGCGCTGTCCGCGAGGATGAACACGTGGTATAGTCAAGTCCCGCCTCTCATTCACTCTGATTGGTCGGAGGACCAGGTCCTCCAGCCCCGCCCCTGTCTTTTCATTGGTCCGCTGCTGACATCAATCATCCTGGGACTATTGTTGGCTGGAGCATGCGCACTGCTTCGTGGCTTTTGTTGCTCTGCATAAGTTGCAAGAGTGAGGGACAAAGTTAAAATCACACAACCACCTGATGAAGCAGCAGCAGCGCTAGTGCTTCCAAATAAACCTGTTGGACTATAACCTGGTGTTCTGTGAATTTTAATTTTGTCCATCCCTCCAGCACCTCCAAGTCACGAGTGAGGGAGGAAGGTATAACATAAGAACTAGGAACAGGAGAAGGCCATCCTGCCCTTTGAGCTTGCTCTGCCATTCATTAAGATCATGGCTGATCATTTCGTGGACGCAGGACCATTTATCCAAGTTCTCACCGTATTTCTTTTTTTTAAAAGAAAAAGCAACCTTAGCTTTAAAAACGTTTGCTGAACTAGCATCAACTACTTCCCTGGGCAATGAATTCCATTGAGGTTAAGAAGTTCCTTCTCAATTCAGTCCTAAATTTGCTGCCTCTAATCTTGAGGTGATGCCCTCTTGTCCTAGATTCACCTGCAAGTGGAAACATCCTCTCTACTTCTATTTTATCCATTTCATTCATTATTTTATACGTTTCCATTCTTCTGAATTCCAATGAATATAATCACAATCTACTCCGTCTCTGTTAAGCCAACACCCTCAACTCTGGACAGCTAATTGTGAGAGTTGGAGTAATGATTCAAGATGTGCATAAGTATAAGGGGCAAGAAGGTGACCAAAAGAAAATGGCCGACGTACAAAATTGACTAACTTAGCTATAGCAGCAGCACTAACACATAGTAGATGGCTGAAGTAGTAAACAAGTTGCAGCTGTTTCGAAGCAAGACCACAAGGTCAGCAGAAGTCAGAAAACAAGCAGCTAGATAGATAGCAGAATAATGAAACCCCTTGACAGATAACAAACCAGACGATGGGCGACCTTACACATAGCAAAAACAAGTCCAGACAGCAAAACCACAAGGCCGAAAATGAACCTCGTGACTGATAACGAGGGACAAACGTTGAGAAACAACTTGAGGTGGACAATGGGTGGTTGTCAGCTGCCTGGGAAGATTGTAAACACTTGAGGGGGAAATGTGTCCAGCTGCACTTGCAAGATTGGGGTAAACAAGTAATGGAAAAGTACCGGTTGCTCGAGATTGAGAATCACCTGACTCAACAGGGGGTGGAGTTTAAGGGTATATCAGGGGATGCTTTGTAACGATCAGGGTCCCTTTCTTTGAGGGGTACCCAACTCTGCAGACTTGCTAATTGCTAATAAACTTTGTTTTCCTGAATTTGTCTTGAGCTGACTTTTTTACGTCTCACAACTTGGGGGCTCGTGTCCGGGATCGACACTCCGGCTGCGAGGGGGTCGAGAACGGACATCGGGGAAGGTGCACCCTGCCGAGTTTGGCAGTCCCTGAGTGCTTGCTCGTCGCCCCACGCGGCTTGAGCGAGTGATATCCGGAGGACTCAGGAAAACAAAGAACAGGGGACCGAGGCAGAAGGGACGTTATTTTTCGATCGAGTAATTTTGGTGCACCAAACCCAGGTAAGATACCTTGCAGATGTCTGGTTTAAGGAGGAGCGTGCGTCACGGGGTCCTACAGGCCTTCTGTAGAGACGTGGCACACGCGAATCTGAGGACCGGAGGGTCCTGCTTGTGTTCCTGGGCGATCGAGGGCGCAGATGTCTGGTTTAAGGAGGAGCGTGCGTCACGGGGTCCTGCAGGTCTTCTGCAGAGGCGTGGCACGCGCGAATCTGAAGACCGGAGGGTCCTGCGGGGTAAGTGTGTTTTGACACGGATACTTGCAGAGGTCTGGTTCAAGGAGGAGTGTGTGCCACGGGGTCCTGCAGGCCTTCTGTAGAGGCGTGGCGCGCACGAATCTGAGGACCGGAGGGTCCTGTGAGTGTGTCTTGACACGGGTAAATCTTCGTAAGTCCTCGAAAATGGGAAATAAGGAATCAAAAGCAAATAAGGAAGAGGGAGGTCCGAACGTGGATAATGAGAATTTTTTTTACCAGCAGCTTGCAGTAAGACCGACAGAGAGAGAGAGAGTGCGAGAACTGCTCGCAAAACATTTAACCCTCTGTGATTCGGTTTGAATGCACATTGGTTTGTTGGTGATTGAATGAGGAAGTTTTATTCACTGGAGCTTGAGTTCCAGGATTGTTTTAAATGTGATCTTTATGTAAACTTAACATGATTTATTTTCAATATGTGAAGGACAGTTGTAGTTTCAGTTCAACAGTAGACTGTCGGAAAAAAAAAGACGATAACTTCCATGGTTATTATCTGAGACCTTGGATTCGGCCATTAGAATTTTTTTAAAACTTGAATTGACAAATTATTGTAAGACAGCTCTGATTATTTTACGACCTAAAGTATTGTAATTAAGAAATAATTGGTCAGGAGTACATAAGAAAACTAATTTTGGATCTAAATTAGAGTACTAAATCTGGGTGATTAAAGTGGATTTCAAAATTGGGAACTGTATGCATTTTACATTTTAAATATTAAATACTGAATAAATGGACGTAAATATATAAATATGTTTACAAGTTAGGAACAGGCTTTAAAGTTAGTCAAGCATGAATTAATAAATTGGTGTTTGAGGATATGAGAAGCTAGGAACATTGCAATATTTCTTAAAAAAAGGAAGAACGTATCGACTAAAGTGCCGATAAGGGACAAGGAGATTGGGTTTGTGTGTGACCCCCTCACCAGTGGGGAGGTCGGAACATTTAGAAGGAAATGACGGTCCTGGATGAGAATCCGATAGGATTGTCAGAACAAATCAATTTTTGAGGCCCAGTCTGTATATGTGGGCTGAGTTAATGTCTATTTTTGAATATACTATTTACTGGGGGAGAAAGGAGACTTATATGGGGATACTGGATAGGGAAAGTGTTAATTGAGATTAAAAAAACTAGTAGCAGTGCCAGTATTAAGCTTGCCGGACAATTTGGCATGAGAGGGGGATGGTTAGGGGTGAAGACAAAGATCCCCTTCAGAACCCTAACTGGGACCACCACAATATAGAAGGGTGGAATAATATGTTAGACATGCAAAATTTGATAATCCAAGGGATACAAACTTGCATCCCCAAACAACAAAATTTAGCTAAGTTTTTCGACCTGAGGCAGGGAAAGGATGAGTCTCCCTGTGCATTCTTACACAGATTAAGAGAGTCGGTTAGGAAATGTTCGGGTATAGACCCAGATGGGGAAATAGGATGACGGATGGTAAAGGTTCACTTCGTGACAAAGACATGGCCTGATATCCAGAAGAAGTTACAGAAGATAGAGAACGGGAACGGTAGAAATGAGTCGGAGTTGTTACAGGAGGTTCAGAAAGTATTTGTATAGAGAGACATAATGGCGGAGGAACGGAAGGCTAAGATAATGGTAGCAGTAGTAAGGGAGGACTGTATGAAAGACAAAAGGAGTCGGATAAATAAGGTGGTTATCTAAATCTGAATATTTATGTCTTTGTGGGCCGGCCCCGATAGGAATTTTGTGTTGGTGAAGATTTGTGTGTGTCTTTGTGTGTGTAAATTTGATTGTAAAAAAAGTCTCTGTGGATGTGAGAATTTGTGTTTGTGTATGGATTTTTTTTAAAAAAAGGCTTCTCAGCTAACAAGCAGTTTAACACTTTGTGCTCTGGCTTGAATTCATCTGTTTGTTAATGGTTTTATGTGTGAAACTTGTTGTTTGTCATTTGATTCAGTGCGCTATTTTTGATTGTAATTTTATGAATGCTCAACGTTATTTTTTTTCTCATGATATGATTTTATTAGAACTTAAGGAGGACCCTGATACTGGGTGAAAACAGCAGTATAGGTGGACTGTCTTAGCTGAAGGTTTTACCGAGTCACCAAACTTGTTTGGACAGATCCTAGAACAAGTTCTTGAGGGCTTGACTTTAAGACCAACTTTAAAGTTAATTCAGTATGTGGACGACCTCCTGTCGTCCGGTCCCACCCAAACTGACACACAGCAGGGAACCAATGATTTATTAAACTACCTTGCAGTGAAGGGATTGCGAGTTAGTCAGAACAAACTACAGTATGTGGAACGGGAAGTAAGATATTTAGAGCATTTGATCAGTCAAGGGCAGAAGAGAATAAGCCCTGAAAGAGTAAAGGGAATTGTAGAATTAGGACTACCCCGAATTAAGAGGGAACTCCGAAAGTTCCTGGATTTGCTAGGTTATTGCAGATTCTGGATATATAATTATGCTACTCTTACAAAAAGACTATACCTGCAGCTAACAGAGGAGGCTCCGGACAGGGTTAAATGGGACCCAGAAGGAAAAATGCTGATTGAAACTTTAAAAAACATTAGTTACAGCACCGGTTTTGAGCTTGCCAGATTTTAATAAAGATTTTCGACTCTTTGTTAACGCTAAGCACGGGACGGCTTTTGGGGTCTTGACTCAGGAATGGGGTGGACATAGAAAACCTGTAGCTTTCCTCTCCAGAATCCTAGGCCCCGTTTCACGGGGTTGGCCCGAATGTGTACAAGCAGTAGCAGCCACTGCTAAGCTAGTGGAAGAAAGCCAGAAACTGACGTTTGGAGCACCACTGACTGTGATTACTCCTCACCAAGTCCGCACTGTTCTGAATCAAAAAGCGGGACGATGGCTCACAGACTCCCGAATCCTGAAATATGAGGCAGTGCTCTTAGATAGAGAGGACCTTAAGATAGAGGTGGGTGCATGTTCAAATCCGGCTGACTTCTTATGGAAAGGAGGACCATTCATGAGATTGAGCGCAAGGTAGTAATAAGTTAGAACAATTCCAAATTCACACGACATGAGGGGTGGTATCCACCTTCAGGAAAATGAGGCAGGGGAGCAGGGGCTCCAGGGGCAAATGTACCCAGTTACACAGAGAGATAGGCTGCCAGTGAGGCAGGGGAGCAGTGGCTCCGGAACAGATGTACAAAGAAATAGGCTGCTGATAAGGCAGGGGGGAACAGAAACTCTGAGGGGAGATGCGAATTAATATGGGTAACTTGAGAGTGAGTTTCAGGAGGTTGAGACAGTAAGTAGACTGTATTGCGCTGAGATTGTTCGTGGGGGCAATACGGCGCGTAGGGCTGCATTGAAAAACGGTAGGTAGGGAGCGGGAGCTCCGGGGGCGGATACGCCCAGACACAGGGAAAACATTACATTTGACAACTGCGATGTGCTTGAAAGAATTAAAATGTTACTGACAACCGACCCTGAACAGTTCCATATGTAGAGCAGTGACCTCCGGGAAAAAGTGGGGGAAGATCTGCCACATGGGGACTGCCCAGCAGGACTGGAGACTGCGAGTGGAGATAGTTGGGGAAAAGAATTAGCACTTGAAGACCTGGTGGTCGAGGGGAGGTCGCTATGAGCTCCGATGCGCAGGCACAGGAGACAGTGACAGGCAGACATAGACAGAGAGACCAACACCGTATGAGAGAGAGAGAGAGAGAGAGAGAGAGAGAGAGAGACTGGCTGTGTGTGAGGACCTACAGAGAGAGAACGGAAGCTATTACATTTTGTTGTGTTTCTGGCTGAAAGTCATCTGTTCGTTAGTGCATGAATGTTTGAGTGTTTATCACCTAGAGCTTGAGTCACGAGATATGTGTATATGTAAATATGTTGAGACCCTGGGCTTCGCTGTTTCTCGTTTACTCCACCAGGGACTCCTGACTCAGACACCACCTCTGGATTTCGCGGTGCACACTATTGAACCCGGTGAAGGGGTTTTGATCAAACACTGACAACAGTTAACTCTCGAACTTGTGTGGGACGGCCCGTTCCTCGTACTCCTCACCATTGAACGGCGGAGAAAAGCTGGCAAATGGCCAGTCACCTCTCCAGTTAAGAAAGGAGTCTGGACAGCCGAATCAACACGTGACCCACTATAACTCAGACTGAACAGACTTTGATTAACTGACTATACTATGACGACGTGAGTGCGGGAACTGTTTCTTCAGAATTGTATGTTAATCTTGTTTTGTGCTTTATATATTGTTTAAGTTCTTAGCACTAGTCAGAATTATGCTGCTATTCCTGTTACTTCTGAGTTTTGATCATATATCTTTTTCAGATGTTGTGTTAATTATTTCTGTTTCGGAATTTCCACAAGTTATAAAAATTGATGCTTGCAGCCTAAGTAGAATGCCCAGATGTAGAGTTTCAAAGGGAATATCTTTCCTCCAAGATATTTCTTCACACCCTACCGAACCGCAAAAGCCACCGCCTAGCATCACTATCCATAGAGCCCCCTTTAGCCCAGCCCTAAACTGTTTTGACAGGAAGTGTCATCCTATATATATCTCACCATTAAAAATGCTTCCTCTGAAGACTCATTTCCCCATAAAAATGGATCCCAACTCCTTAGTAAAGATTTAAAGATAGAGATGACAGTGTATGGGAAGCGTTTTGTGGGCTGCTATTTTTGAATTGGCGTCGGACAGGGACAGCCTTTGGGATTCCTTGATTCTAAACTGCAACCTTTAACCCCTTACACTGATCCAAAGTCACTGCAGATTATAGAGGTTAAAGACCTGAGACAGACTCTTGAAATAGAAACAGGATATGGATAAACAAATGCCTGGATTGAATGGGTTAAATATACTGTAAAAAGCCTGAACAAAAGCAATTGCTATGCATGTGCCTCCGGTAGGACAGTGTCTCAGGTCGTTCCCTTTCCGCTCGGGTGGGAGCGAAACAAACAGGGCATGGAATGCATGATAGCCCTATATCAAGATGAGACTGCATGGAAAAATCCGAATTGTGCTTCTTTGTCTTTGATGTTAAAAGGACATAAGAGGCAAGCTCCCCCTGTGTTTTCTGCCGCTGTTGGGAATCACACATCGTGTGTTTATAGACAGGGTGGATCTATTGATTTGGGGGAGCTGAGATTGTGTTCGGTGATTAAAAACGTTACTGAAGCAGTGGAAGGAAGAAATTACTCATCTTTAAACGTTCCCCGAGCGGATCTGTGGTGGTATTGTGGAGGAAAACTACTGAGACCCACCCTGCCCCCTGATTGGAAGGGGATATGTGCAATTGTACAATTGGCAATACCATTCACCTTCGCATTTGAAAGAGAACAGTTAGTTGGGAGAAAAGGAAGAGATAAGAGATCACTGCTACCCACTTCTGTTGATGAAAAGATTTATCTTGATTCAATAGGGGTCCCTGGGGGGTGCCTGATGAGTTCAAAGCTCGTAACCAGACTTCAGCAGGCTTTGAATCATCCCTATTCTGGTGGGTTACTATTAATAAGAATGTGGATTGGATAAACTACATTTATTATAACCAAGCACGGTTTATTAACCATACTAGAAATGCAGTAAAGGGTTTGGCCGAATAACTGGATGCCACCAGTCGTATTGCTTGGGAAAATAGACTGGCCTTGGACATGCTCTTAGCTGAAAAGGCGGGCGTTTGTGTCATGATAGGCTCTCAATGTTGTACTTTTATTCCAAACAATACGGCCCCTGATGGCTCGGTGACCCGTGCCCTGGAAGGTCTCCAGGCACTGGCTGATGAGATAGCTGAGAATTCAGGTGTAAATACTAATTGGACTGGCTGGCTAGAGCGGTGGTTCGATAAATGGAAGGGGGTGATGGTCTCAGTGGTGATTACACTTCTGTTGGTAATCGGGATTTTAGTTACTTTGGGCTGTTGTATAATTCCATGTCTGCGTGGTCTAATTACCCGCCTTATTGAGACTACTTTGATTAAGAGTGACCCGCATACAGTTGTGGGCATTCACCTTCAAGCTGATGCAAATGATCCTGAGGCTGATTGGAATAGACAGGCCATGATTATTTTGCAGAAATTACAGACTGTATAAAAAGACAGGGGGGATTGATATGGTTAATGTAATTTCTGCAGTTTCATGCATTCACACACACACACACACACACACACACAACACACACACACACACCTCACACATAACCCACACACATACACACACCTACTCACTCACTCACTCACACACATACACACACCTACACACACACACATACACATACACTCACTCACACACACACACCTACACACACACCTACACTCTCACACTCTCACACACATACATACACACACACACTCACTGTACTAAAACTGAGGTTTAATGAATAGAAGCTAAATTATGAAACTAATGATTGACTAGGCCAGAATGAAGCATGAACTAGAAGTTACCTCTGTAAAGCCAGGAACATGGTAACCTTGGGCAAGAAACCAAGGAATGCTTCGACTAGACACAGAGGGCAAAATACAATGAAAGCTCTTTTCATGACATACACAAAAATCAATAAATGTTATAACTAGTAGAACATGAAGATACCGAATAGCAGAAATTGTAAAATAATATAACATTTTAATTAAAGAAATTGGCAGAGAAAAGCGTGAAATGCTTTAACCAATGGAATTGTCATTAATGATTTTTAATGTAAGAAAAATCCATAGCGTGAGATGTTTAAACCAATGAAATTATCACCAATGTATTTGAATGGAAAAATAATGTATAAGTATTAGTGCTGTAAAATCTCCCGTTGCGACTTCCGAAGTCCTTTTTGGAACTCGCCCAATCTTTGAAGATTGAATAAACATCTGTTGCTCCGTTTGTGTGTGTCTCGCAGTATTTCGATTTGCCACGGGAGAAGTGATAGCCGGTGGGGATAAGGGCTGATACCAGTCAACTTGGAGTTCGCCTTTTTGAACTTAACCTTGCGGACAGTCTCCCTTGATACAAGGGTTAAAGGACAGTCCGCGGTTGGCAGAGTTCAGAGGCAGGACCCGGTTGTTCTGAATCAGATCCCTAGAGTTAGAATAGTTAGCCAAGTGTCAGGAACTATTCTCCGGAGATTCAGAAAGCCTAGACAGAATTCACTTATAACATTAACAACAACTACCTGCATTTTATGGAGCCTTTCACACTGACAATTCTCCAAAAGTGTTTCACGAATGCTGGAAACATTGATTGAAGAGAACAACTTTAAGATACATATTTAAGGAGGACAGAGGGGGTGAGGAAAGATATTCAAGAGGTTTCTTTTAGATTAGATCACTTACAGTGTGGAAACAGGCCCTTTGGCCCAACAAGCTCACACCAACCCTCTAATGAGCAACCCACCCAGACCCATTCCCCTACATCTAACACTACGGGCAATTTAGCATGGCCAATTCACCTAACCTGCACACTTTTGGACTGTGGAAGGAAACCGGAGCACACGGATGAAACCCACACAGACACGGGGAGAATGTGCTAACTCCACACAGACAGTTGCCTGAAGTGGGAATTGAACGCGGGTCTCTGGTGCTGTGATGTAACAGTGCTAACCACTGTGCCGCCCATCTGCAGCTCTAATCGTGGAGTGATGTATGTGGGGAACAGCTTACAATGGAGACAGTTAGTATCTAACCATAGCTTAACAACCCCATGTCCTAGCCCCCTACCCCACACACTCGGCCTTGGTCTCACAGCCTGTCATGACACACTACCTATGGTTTGCCATTAATAGTCTCCACTAACAGCTAGTCACCCTCCCCCAGCCAGATCGATTTCCACTCCTTTATCGAACCGTTCTTCTCGCTCTATCCCTACCTATCCTTTACTCCTTACATCCTCCCCTAAACCCTACCTTCTGCATATAAACCAACATTTGTCCTCACAGTAACATCAGCTGTGAGGAAGGGACACCGGATCTGAAACGTTAATTCAGATTTCTCATCCCAGATGCTGCCAGACCTGCTGAGCTTCTCCAGAACCTCCTGGTTGTTTTTGTCTGATTTACAGCATCTGCAGTTCTTTTGGTTTTAATTTACCGGGAGTTTGTAATTCAGGTCCAACAGCCTCTGTCCCAGTCTCTGCTGTCTCTCCCACCCCCACCCAGTGACACTGCACCTGCACAGCTCATGGACAGGTGTCATCTTGCTGGCCACACCCTCATTCACTCCCATTGGCTGCAGGATCACACAGACTCTCCTCCCATTGGTCTGGAGCTGCCATCAACCAAGGCCATCCCCCATTGTGAGGTGAGTGGTGGGCTCCTCGCTCTCTCTGCCTTGGGATGAGATTCATACTTCACAGTGAATAGGGCAGTATCACAGAGCACACGGGCTGGGGACTATTCAGCCCATTGAGGCTGTATGCTCTCCCTCTGGAGATGCTGCAAATCCATCCCAACTCCCCTCGCATTTACCCACAGCTTCCCAATCTTTCCGTTAGAAGTAAAATTGCAAATCTGTTTGAGAACACCTGCTGAATCTGTGTCCACCCGCTGTTCAGACTGTTCCAGATGCTCAGAATGTCCTCAGTAAAATATAGGTCACATATTCACATTATTTTCCATTTAACTCAAAGTAGTTACTAACATTGTGACATTGTTAACAATTCTCCTCTCTCTGCAAATTAAAATATCCTAGAAATAAATTTGCACCTGGTCGAAATCACTGCTTAACCTTCTCAGATCCAAGAATTATCTGTGCTGAGATGTACAGCTCAGAAACAATGGACCAATTCGCCCATGCCAACTAGGAATCCTAAACTAACGGAGTCCCACTTGCCAGCTATTGGTCTGAATTCCTCAAAACCCTTCCTAATCACGTACCCAATCGGATGCCTTTTAAATGTTGTAATTGTATCAGTCTCCACTACTTCATCTGGCAGCTCATTCCATCCACACACCACACTCAGCTTGAAAACGTTGCCCCTTTGATCCCTTTTAAATCTTTGCCCTCTCAACTTAAACCCACGTGGTCTTGTTTTGGACTCACCTAACCTGGGGCAAAAAAGCCCCCAGCTGTTCACCATATCCACGCCCCTGGTGATTTTATAAATCTCCCAAACGTCACCTCTCAGTGTTTGATTCTTAAGGGAAACTAACCCCAGCCTATTTAGCCTCTCTGTGTAGCCCAAATTCTCCAACTGTAGCAAATCTTTGTAAATCTTGTCTGAACCATTTCAAGTTTCTCAACATCCTTCTCAGAACAGGAAAATTCGAACTGAAAATGGAATTCCTGAAATGGCTTTATCATAGAACATAGAAAAATACAGCGCAGTACAGGCCCTTTGGCCCTCGATGTTGCGCCGACCCAAGACCACCTAACCTACACGAGCCCACTATCCTCCATTTGCCTCTCCAATGCCCGTTTAAATACCCATAAAAAGGGAGAGTCCACCACTGCTACTGGCAGGGCATTCCATGAACTCACGACTCGCTGAGTAAAGAATCTACCCCTAACATCTGTCCTATACCTCCCTCCCCTTAATTTAAAGCTATGCCCCCTCGTAATAGCTGACTCCATACGTGGAAAAAGGTTATCATTGTCAAATGTCCTATCCAGCCACAATATAACGTCCCAGCTTCTGTATTCAATGCATTGACCAATAAATATAAGCAACCAAACACCACCTTCACTACCTGCCAACCTGCGACTCTACATTCAAGGAACAATGTACCTCTTTTTTCAGCAACACTCCCCAGGAACTTACCATTAAATACATTAAGTCCTGTCCTGGTTTGCCTTACCAAAATGCAGCAGCTCACATTTGTCTAAATTGAACTCCATCTGCCATTCCTCACTCGAATGGCCCATTTGATCAAGATCCTGTTGTATTCTAAACTAACCTTCTTCACTGTCCACTACACCTACAATTTTGTATTTTCTGTAAATCTACCTCATGTATTCACATCGAAGTTATTTATTTAAGGACCCAATATCCATTCCTGCAGCACACCGCTTTTCAGAGACTTCCAGTCCACAAAGCAACCCTTCATTACCACCCACTGTCTCCTACCTTCAAGCCTGTTTTGTATCCAAATAGATAGTTCTCCCTGCATTCCATGTTATCTAACCTTGCTAACCAGTCTGCTCTGTGGAACCTTGTTCAATGCCCATATAGACAATGTCCACAGTCTGTCTTCATCAATCTTCCTAGCACTTCTTCAAAAAAAAACCTCAATCAGGTTAGAGTGACAATTTCCCACGCACAAAGCCATGCTGACTCTCTAATCATTCCTTGTCTTTCCAAATACATGTAAATCCTGTCCCTCAGAATCCCTTCCAACAACTTGCCTGCCACTGACTTCAGGTTCACTGTTCTCGTGTTCCTTGGCATTTTGTTACCACCTTTTTATAAAAAGAATGGCACCCGTCTTCCAGCACCTCACCTGTCACGAACGATAATACCAATATGTCAGGGAGGGGCCCAGCAATCACTTCCCGAGCTTCCCACAAATTTCTGGATTACACCTGATCAGGTCCCAAGGATTTATCCACCTTGATGCAATTTAAGACATCCTGAAACTCCTCCTCTGTAACAGACACTTTTCAAGTTATCACTATTCATTTCTCCAAACTCTCTAGCTTCCACATCCTTCTCCAGTGAAAAAAAGACATGGAATATTCGAGGTGCGAGGTAGGAGCGAAGGATTTCTGGGAAGGTGAGTCTAAATCAGTAGCTGAGAGAGTAGCTCAGACTGAGCTGTCTCAGACCTCAAGGACAGAACTGTTCAAATGGGGTTTGCAGCAGGTGGTGAGGGAACCAGCAAGAGGGAAAAAGATACTACATCTTATCGTTATGAATCTACCAGCTGCAAATGCATCTGTCCGTGACAGTATCAGTAAGAGCGACCATCACACAGTCCTTTTGGAAACAAATACTCACCTTAAAGTTGAGAAAAACCTCCCTTGTGCTGAGTGGTACTATCACCGTGCTAAATGGGACAGATGTAGGAACTCAAACTGGATCTCTCTGAGACACTGTGGGATAACAACAGCAACAGAACTGTACTCCAGCACAATCTGTAATCTCATGGGTTTGTACATCCTGCACTCACTCATCACAATGGACAGGAAAGGAGGGCATGCCATGAGCAGCACCAGGCATACCTAAAAATGACGGGCTAACCTGGTGAAGCTACCAAGCAGGACTATCTGCATATCAAACAGCATCAGCAGCAAGCAACAGAGCTAAGTGATCCCACAATCAATGGAGTGGATCAGGGCTCTGCAGTTCTGCCACATCCAGTTGTGAATGTTAATGGACAATTAAACAACTCGTTGCAGGAAGCACCACAGATATCCCCACCCTCACTGATGGAGGGGTTTCACACATCCATGTAAAAGATAAGATGACAGCATTTGCAGCAATTTTCAGCCAGATGCAAAGTGGGATGATCCATCTCAGCCTTCTCCAGTGGTTCCTCATGTCACAGATGTGAGCATTAAGCCAATTCGATTTAGTTTTAATAATATCAACAAAATGGTTAAGTAGTGTAAAGGCTACGGGTCCTGCTAACATTCTGGCAATAATACAGATAGCTTGTGCTCCAGAACTTGCCACCCACCAAACCACGTACCGCTCCATCACTGGAATCTACGAACAATGTGAAACATTGCCCAGTGATGTTCAAATAAAAACACAAGGCAAATCCAATCTAGGCAATTTCCCTCCATCAGTCCAACTCGATCAGCATTAAAGTGATGGAAGTAGTCATTAGCAGGACGACCAAGCAGCTGCTGCTCAGCAACAGCCAGCTGAGTGACACTCATTCTAGGCTCCACCAGGGCCACTCAGCTCCCGATTGTGTTACCGCCCTGATTCACAACCTGACAACCAGCTGAATCCCAGAGGTGAGGTGAGGGGGACAGCCCAGTCCCACTCCAACACCACTATTTCTAGCTGATTCTAACCTTGTATCAGCTCATATACTCTCATCCATTGTGTGTTATCTCCAGATTTAATTATCCAAACACACTCCTAGCCAGCGTCCCAAATTCAACCTCTCTGTAATCTCAAGAAAAATTGAAAACTGTCACCCATGTGCTCACTTCTCCCAAAACATGTTGATCCATCAAAAGGCTCCTATTCATAAGCAACAACAATTTAGAAAACTCACTCTTCATATAATTCCTGGCTGTGATCATCCCTAGCTCCCCTCACCACACATCCTTTGAGACCTCGACAACCCATTTTCTTCGAGACTCCCAATGATTTGTTAATTCATTATTTCAATTGTTTTGTTGATTCTACAGTTGCTAAAGCACCATGGTCTGGAATTTGCAGACAAAACCTCACAGGTCTGCTTTCCACTTTTAAGACATCCCTCAAAACCTACTTTTTGGCAATGCTTTTGATCACCTGACCTAATATCTCCATCTCTGGCCTTATATCTAAAGTTCTCAATAGTATTTTTGTGAAATTATAAGCATGATAATAAAATTACAAACTGTTCTTGATTTGGACATTATCTTCAAATCATCACTGTTGCTGTAATGAATAATCTGTAATGTCTCTTACCCAACCCCATTGTGGGAGCACCTTCACCACACAAACTGCAGCTGTACAAGAAAGTCAAGCATCACCCTCTCCCCAGGCAACAGGGCTTTGGCATTAATCACTGGGATCTGTGGAAGGAGAAACACAGTTGATGTCTCAGGGAGTGCAAAACGGATTACAGGGAATGAAAATGGTGCAGAATTTGATAGTCAGAAATGGAAGGAAAATACACTTGCTCATTGGAAAAAAGAATTCTTGACTGTCAAAAATATTCAAGATAAAAGTAATCTGATAATAGAGCAGCACATGGTCAGGGGCTGGGCCACAGTGAAAAACTCATTTTCAAAGGGTCTATAAAAGTAATAATACAGTACTAAACAGACCAAACATACCCCCATGGTTCGAGACTGAGGCAGCTAGACATTGACAAAGTGGTCCTGAGGGAGCCCAGAGGTGAATCAGAGCAGGATTGGCTGCTGTCATCACAATGACTCTGTACCAGAGAAAGGCTGCACATGCGCCTGGCTGCACCTTGCCCCCTACAAAGATGGCGGTTCCGCACGTGTCCAGTGAACCATTGTCCTGAATAAAGATGGCGGCGCACACTCAGCCCTGCAGCCGCTGAGGCAATTCCCCATTTACTGCAAACACGGGACTGGGACGTTCCAATTTGTGTTTTCCGACATGCACAATTTGATTGTAAAACCTCTCCGCTCATAGCAACACACTTTTTCTCCCGTTTCCCTGTTTATTTCTTTCGTTACCGTATCCTTTCGCTCCATAACTTGCCCAAGCTTTCATTACTGCAAATGTGTTGCTGGTCAAAGCACAGCAGGCCAGGCAGCATCTCAGGAATAGAGAATTCGACGTTTCGAGCATAAGCCAACAGCGACTCTGTGTCGGGCGCGAGGGTGATCACATGGTTTACGTTAGCTCCGCCCTTCATTCACTGTGATTGGTTGGAGGACTAACCTCCCTCTAGGTCCTCCAGCTCCGCCCACCGTCGTTTCATTGGTCCGGTGCTGACATCAATCACCCGGGGTCACTGTTGGCTGGAGCATGCGTAGTGTGTCCTGCTTTTGCTGAGATGTTGGGTCATGTGGTGGGAGGTAACAACAATGACTGCAGATGCTGGAACCCAGATTCTGGGTCAGTGGTGCTGGAAGAGCACAGCAGTTCATGCAGCATCCAAAGTGCAGAGAACAAGCCCTTCATCAGGAATAAAGGCAGTGAGCCTGAAGCGTGGAGAGATAAGCGAGAGGAGGGTGGGGAGAAAGTGGCATAGAGTCCAATCGGTGAGTGGGGGAAAGGATGAAGGTGACAGGTCAGGGAGGAGAGGGTGGAGTGGATAGTTGGGAAAGAAGACAGGCAGGTAGGGCAAGTCCGGACAAGTCATGGGGACAGTGCTGAGCTGGAAGTTTAAACTAGGGTGAGGTGGGGGAATGAGGAAAGTGTTGAAGTCCACATTGATGCCCTGGGGTTGGAGTGTTCTGAGGCGGAAGATGAGGCGTTCTTCCTCCAGGCATCTGATGGTGAGGGAGCGGCGGTGAAGGAGGCCCACGACCTCCATGCCCTCGGCAGAGTGGGAGGAGGAGTTGAAATATTGTGCCACAGGGCAGTGTGGTGGATTGGTGGGGGTGTCCCGGAGATGTTCCCTGAAGCGCTCTGCTAGCAGGCTCCCCCAGTCTCTCCAGTGTAGAAGAGACCACATCGGGAGCAACGGATACAATAAATGAAATTAGTGGATGTGCAGGTAAAACTTTGATGGATGTGGAAGGCTCCTTTAGGGCCTTGGTTAGAGGTGATGGAGGAGGTGTGGGCACAGGGTTTTACAGTTCCTGCGGTGGCAGGGGCAAGTGCCAGGATGGGAGGGTGGGTGTCAGGGGGCGTGGACCTGCCCATGTAGTCACGGAGGGAACGGTCTTTGTGGAAGGCGGGAAGGGGTGTGGAGGGAAATATATCCCTGGTGGTGGGGTCTTTTTGGAGGTGTCGGAAATGTCGGTGGATGATTTGTTTTATGCGAAGGTTTATAGGGTGGAAGGTGAGTCCCAGGGGCGTTCTGTCCTTGTTATGGTTTGAGGTGCGGGATGTGGACGAGATGTGTTGGAGGGCATCTTTAACCATGTGGGAAGGGAAATTGCGGTCTCTAAAGAAAGAGGCCATTTGGTGTGTTCTCTGGTGGAACTGGTCCTCCTGGGAGCAGATACGACGGAAGCGGAGGAATTGGAAAACGGGATGGCATTTTTGCAAGAGGGAGGGTGATTTGAGAGTTTACTTAGGGTAAGAATTCCCTTTGTGTGAGCTCTGCAGTAGATTTCCTTTATTCATGGAGGGCATTGCCTTCCTACTCATGACTGTATAGCTGTGACTGATGAATCAATGCCATCTGAATCAGTACATAAACACCCCATTTCACAACATCTGAGATCTTTAGCACATTGTATTACGCTCTTCTTTGGAGACAAAAAAACCATGAAATGGAGCCTCAAGGAATCGGAGCAGGCATAGGGCAATTCATCCCTTTCAGCTTGTTCCCCCATTCTGTCAGATCATGGCTGGGCCAACCCAGACCTCAACACCTCTTTATGCTTGATCCGCATAGCCCTCAACTGTTCAATATTTCAAAAATCTATCTACCCTTTTTAAAAATAATTTGAGATAGAATCATAGATTCCCTACTGTGTGGAAACAGGCCCTTCAGCCCAACAAGCCAGAACAACCCTCCAAACAGTAACCCAACCATTCCCCTCCCACATTTAACTTCCACAAAAGTTTGGGTGAGAAAATTCTTGCCATTTACTGAGAGAAAAGATTCTTTACTTTTTCTAAAATGAATGTTCCCTTGTTTGAGACTTCACTGGTGCTAGAAGATCTAGTCAACATCTACCCTGTCAAGCTCCTCAGAATCTTGTTTCCATAAGATCCCCCCTGCTTATCTATTCTTGATAGGTCAACCCTATCGTCCTCAAAGCAGCAAAGTGAATCTTTTTTGAATGGTCTCCGATGTTGGTTTATCCTTTATTAAATATGGGAGCTAACATTGTATACAGCACTGCAAGTGAGGACTCAGCAACAGCCAGTGTGGTTAACCAATCCTCAATCCATGCTAATACATTACCCCGAGACCATGAGCTCCTCAATTGTGCAATTAACTGTTATGTAGCACCTTATCATTTGCATTTTTAAATTCCAAATACAGAGCATCATTGGATTGCCCTTTATCAGCCCTGCTTCTTATCTCCTCAATGAACTGTCGCAAATTTGTCAAATATAGTTTCTCTTTCACAAAAACCCAGTCGACCATGTTTAATGATAAGCTTTTTTAAATGTCCTGCTATTTCTTGCTTTAATATTCGACTCTGTAGATTCTATCAGTAGATTTGCTAAGTATGATTCCCCTCTCTTAAATCCATGCGGACTCTGTCCAATCCTGTCACTGTTCTGTAAGAAACTTGATTGTACTCCAATATAGTTCGTAAATGTATATGTATTTATTTTTAAAAATTGATTACTTATAAATGCTGGACCCATGCAATATCAATGAATTCGTGACTCTGAATTTGGGTTTTTATGTTTTTTACTGTTAATTCATTTTCGTACTGTGTTATGCAGACAGTACCAAGTGATCACTCTTAATTGTGAGTAACTTTGAAAATAATATATTTTAAACATGACATCCCAAAATGCTGCCTCATTATTGTGCAAGGAGGATTTTATTCAATAGTTTGCAGATAAAATTGAACAGCATTTTGCTGCAATTTGGCCAGACTGCAGGTTACACCAAAGTATCAGTGCCTCACCTTTAGAGTGTTCCCAGATATCGTGCAGCTGCAGTATTTTGGTTTGCACTCAGCTATATGTTGTTCTCACTTGTTTCTTTGTGAAAGATTACAAACTTAATTTGGATGAATGAAGTTATGTTTTCTTTCACCAATTTTAAAAGTTAAAAAGTCAGTATTTCAAGTGCTGATAAAGTAAAATAAACTGATAATCAGCAGAAAGGGTTTAAGATTGATAGATTCTTGTTGCCTCGAGGAATTAAGGGCTACGGGGAGAACGCTGTTAAGTGGAGTTGAAATGCCCATCAGCCATGATTGAATGGCGGAGTGGACTCGATGGGCCGAATGGCCTTACTTCCACTCCTATGTTTATGGTCTTATGGTCTAAGATGGATATGGAACAAATGCTGGCAAATGGGACTAGATTAATTTAGGATATCTGGTCAGCATGGGCAAGTTGGACTGAAGGGTCTGATTTATGTGTTGTACAACTGTGACTTCATTCTCTCAATTATTCAAGAAGTTGAATACTTCGAGGAGGAAAAGGAGAATTTATGCAGAGAATGCACTTGAAATGATGATTGAGGTATATCAAACTCACATTGTTTCATCACCTTTTCCTCTGGGTTCTTCAATGAACAAACTTGTTTTGTTCTCTGAATAACTATGTATCTGTGATTTGGTTTGCACAAAATATTTCATTAGGATGGTGTCAACTATTAAGAAGTGTTCATGTTTAAAATTTAGGCAGCTTGATTGTGAATCACATCTTGGCCTGAACACCACTTTCCTTCCAGCCCTCCTTAACTCTTCAACACATTACTGATTAAAAGTCTGTGTGTCTCTTATTTAAGTTTACTTAATGTCCCAGAATCCACAGTGTTCTGAGATAGGGAATTCGCCAGGTTCACCATCCTCGGAGAGAAGTAATTCCTCCAACTTTCCCTTCATTGTAAACTTAGGACGACTCATTGTAGATTGAATCATCTTCTCTGCCTCTACTTGGTCAATCACTTGACCATTTTATAGACCCTCAATGATACCACCTCTCATTCTTAGGCTGCAATGAATATGAATGTAAATAGTGGTTGTCGTTCAGCTTGTGGCATTTGATAACTGTGGCAGAGGATGTTTATTCAAAACTGAGCTCGACAGTTAGTGCTTTTCAAATAAGAATAGTTGACGAGATTAAGTACATTAATATGTTGGCGTTTTGTTTTTAGGAAGACTTACTGTTGGGAAGATTTGATTAAGGGAATATTGCAGTCAAAGCTGTGGAAGATTAACCCCCACCCATGTGTGAGGTAGTACACTGTGGTCAAAAGAATAAAGAGACCACTTCCTCTTTGGAAATATGTCCTTAAATAGGGCAGAGGGATCTGGAGATAGCAATGAGTCACTGGCAGCAAATGGCACCAGTTTGTGAAGTTAAATAGAAAAGTAGATCATGGGTTTATTTCTGGGACGACAGAATGGAAATGTGTTCGATATGTGTAGAACCATGGACAGATCACCCTTGGAGCACTGCAAACAGTTCCGATCTTCATATTGTAATATGAATGTAGAGGCAGTAGGGAAGATAAAGAATAGTTACTAGAATTATATTCAAACTGAATTTGAATTCATCACGTAAGATTGGATAGTCTTGTCTCATTGTAAAAGAGTGACATGGTCCAGTTACGTTTGATCGGGTAGACATGGAAAAGATGTTTCTGCTTGTGAATGTCAGAATCCACTGGATCTGTGGATATAATTGTAATTACTATTAAATCTCACGTGGAATTTGCAGAGGACGACAAAGTCTTTACAAAAAAGGGGTTTGAATGTAGAACTTACTTCATCAGGAATAATTGAAGCAAATAACAGATGAACTCAAGGAGGAGCTTGGAATACAAGAAATCAAAGAAAACTATGTTGGTGGGTTTAGGTTGAGAAGGAAGCCTGTGTAAATCACAGATACTGAGAACCTGTTTTTGTGTCCTGAAACTATGCATCTGTGTTGTTCTGTGACATTTCTATAGGAGCAGCAGCGGCAGCAGTAAACAAGACAGCTCACCCTTACCATTCTTGGAGAAAAGCAGAACCTCTGGCCACACAAAAGGGACATAGCTCTACTGAGGAGGTGGTTCAAACAGTGGCCAACGACTCAATCTGCAGAGACAGTGTGCCTTCATTACCTGGAGAGAAAGGGGAATTCTTTAACCAGAAATGATGTTTGTCCTTCCAATGATCTCATGACTTAAGCAGAGAAATGTGTCTCTCAGTTAGATGATTTGAATCAATCAAATCTTTTGCTACGTTAGCCCTCCTTCCCTACCCAAAGGATATGTGGGTCAAATGGCACATGTCTTGCACTGCTTTAATTCAAGATTCCTTTATTCAGTCATGAGCTTAACCTATTCAATCCAAGTTCCTTGTGTTTTCCCTGGATCTGTGGTTGTGCACAAGGAAACTTAAACAATGTGTGATTCAATATCAAAGTTGTGTTGAATCAATAATTGTAACCCCACTCTGCTCCTTGAGCAGATAGTTAATCCAAGGATTCTAGCTCAGCCCTTAACTTCAAGTTCAAGTTCTAAACCTTTCAGTGAGCAATGGAAAATAACAAAGAACAATGTCAATCATTTATTGTCTCTCCAGACTCTGCTTCTGTTGCCACTGAGTACTCCCATAAGTTTGACAAGCCAATGACTAAAGATGAGATTGAAGAGAAATCCTTCCA
>NW_026868677.1:0-111010 GCF_020745735.1 Hemiscyllium ocellatum | reverse complement strand
AGAGATGGTGGTACATGTCGGCACAAATGTGATGTCGGGAAGAAGAGGTGGAAGATACTACAGGCGGGACTTCGGGAACTCGGGTAGAAGGATGAAAAGCAGGACGTCCAAGGTGGTTATCTCCGGTTTGCTTCCAGTTCCTCGGGCTGGTGAGGCCAGAAATAGAGAGATAATGGATTTGAACATGTGGCTGGGGAACTGGTGCAGGAAGCAAGGATTTAAATTCTTGGATCACTGGGGTATGTTTGTTTGTGATAAGCATAAATTCTATAAGAGAGACGGTTGTCACCTTAATAGGTTATGGACCAGCATTCTGGCAGGCAGGTTTGCTATTGCAACACAGCTACATTTAAACTAAGTAGCGCGGGGGGGGGGGCGAGGGGACAAGCTGGATGTTTAAGAAGGAAATTGGAGGTAAAATTAGAACAAGTGAAGTCAAGAAAGACAACTGTATCAATGAGGTAGAAAACTCAGAACGTGATCATGCTGTAAGGTTGAGTGAAATAGGAGTTGATGGGAAGGGTGAGGGCAGTAAAACATTAAAAATAGTATATATGAATGCACCAAGCATTAGAAATAAGATGGATGAGGTTGAGGCTCTTTTGGAAATTGGCAGATTCGATATTGTGAGGATAACTGAGACATGGATTCAAGTGTGTTAGGTCTAAAGGTTGATAAGTCCCCGGGGCCCGATGGTCTACATCCCAGGGTACTGAAGGGGTTGGCTCGAGAAAGCGTGGATGCGTAGGTGATTATTTTCCAGAGTTCGATAGATTCGGGATCAGTTCCTGTGGATTTGAGGGTGGCTAATGTTATACCACTTTTTAGAAAGGTGGGAGAGAGAAAGCAGGAAATTATAGACCAGTTAGTCTGATCTCGGTGGTGGGAAAGATGCTGGAGTCTACTATAAAGGATCAAATTACGGCATATCTGGATAGTAGTAACAGGATAGGACAGAGTCAGCATGGATTTATGAAGGGGAAATCATGCTTGACTAGTCTTCTTGAATTTTTTGAGGATGCAACTCTGAAGATGGACTTGTGAGATCCAGTAGATGTAGTGTACCTGGACTTTCAGAAAGCTTTTGATAAAGTCCCACACAGGAGGTTAGTGAGTAAAATTAGAGCGCATTGTATTGGTGGCAAAGTACTAGATTGAATTGAAAATTGGTTGGCTGATAGGAAATAAAGCTGAAATGTGTTGCTGGCTAAAGCACAGCAGGTTAGGCAGCATCCAAGGAACAGGAAATTCGACGTTTCGGGCCAGAGCCCTTCATCAGGAATGAGGAGAATGTAGGGCTCTGATGAAGGGCTCTGGCCCGAAATGTCGAATTTCCTGTTCCTTGGATGCTGCCTAACCTGCTGTGCTTTAACCAGCAACACATTTTCAGCTCTGATCTCCAGCATCTGCAGACCTCACTTTTTACTAACTGATAGGAAAGAAAGCGTAGTGATAAACGGCTCCATTTCGGAATGGCAGGCAGTGACTAGTGGGATACCACACGGATCTGTGCTGGGACCGCAGCTTTTTACAATATATGTTAATGATATAGAAGATGGTATCAGCAATAACATTAGCAAATTTGCTGATGATACAAAGCTGGGTGGCAAGGTGAAATGTGATGAGGATGTTAAGAGATTACAGGGTGACCTGGACAAGTTAGGTGAGTGGGCAGATGCATGGCAGATGCGGTTTAATGTGGATAAATGTACGGTTATCCATTTTGGTGGCAAGAACAGGAAGGCAGAT
Source organism: Hemiscyllium ocellatum (assembly GCF_020745735.1). Lineage (NCBI taxonomy): Eukaryota > Metazoa > Chordata > Chondrichthyes > Orectolobiformes > Hemiscylliidae > Hemiscyllium > Hemiscyllium ocellatum. Next base: position 109,261 of record NW_026868677.1, on the reverse strand, counting down.
TCCTACCTGAATGGAATCAATTTAGGTAAAGGGGCAGTACAGAGAGATGCAGGTGTTCTTGTACACCAGTCAATGAAGACAAGCGTGCAGGTACCTCAGGTAGTGAAGAAGGCTAATAGCATGCTGGCCTTCAGAACAAGAGAAATTGAATATACAATCAAACAGATTCTTCTGCAGCTGTACAAGGGCCTGGTGAGACCACACCTGGAGTACTCTGTGCAGTTCTGGTCTCCAAATTTGAGGAAAGTCATTCTGGCTATTGAGGGAGTGCACCGCCGGTTCACGAGGTCAATTCCTGGAATGGCGGGATTACCTTACACTGAAAGACTGAAGCGACTGGGCTTGTATACCCTTGAGTTTAGAAGACTGAGAGGGAATCTGATTGAGACATATAAGATTATGAAAGGATTGGACTCTCTGGCAGCAGGAAACATGTTTCCACTGATGGGTGAGTGCCGAACCACAGGACACAGCTTAAAAATACGGGGTGGACCATTTAGGACAGAGATGATGAGAAACTTCTTCACCCAGAGAGTGGTGGTTGTGTGGAATGCTCTGCCCCAGAGGGCAGTGGAGACCCAGTCTCTGGATTCATTTAAGAAAGAGTTGGATAGAACTCTCAAAGATAGTGGAATCAAGGGTTATGGAGATAAGGCAGAAAGACGATAATAATTAGGAATGATCAGCCATGATCATATTGAATGGTTCGAAGGGCTGAATGGCCTACTCCTGCACCTATTGTCTATTGTCGATTGTCGATTGAAACTTCATAAGTCTGGCATCACTGACACTACAGAGCTCTTACTCATGGTCAGGGAGAAAAACAGAAGGAAACACATTCACTTCAAATACAGAATTTAACGTTGTGGAAGAGAAACGATTTAGATCATTACTTTAAATGGATTGAGTTAACGTAACAAATTAGAGGCGTGGCACCAGGGAGAGGCCCTCAGCAGAATGAGAATATGAAAATGCAAGCGTTACCGCATCAGAAACCAGGTTAGGTCACTGAATACAGTGCTGATGGGTGAATGGGTCTCGGTGTGATCTGGGGGACAATCAGTAGGATTGAATTGTAGATATTGCAACTCAAACTGGGTTATCATTTGATGCTGTCGACCTCAGCAGCAGCAGAAACAGAATTGTATTCAATGACAATCTGTAACATTTTCCCATCTACCATTACCATCAAGCTGATCCATGGTTCAGTGATGAGTGTGGGTGAACATGCCAGGGTCGGAATCACGTGGACCTAAACCTGTTGACAACCCATTAAAGCTACCGCAATTAACTGGTTAAATTCCGACCAGCAGAACTAATGTCTGATGGAGAGGGGAAATGATCCCAAGACTAACAGATCAGATCTAAGCTCTGTCGTCCTGCCAAATGCAAACATAAATGTCGATGGACTATTAAACAATTTACTGGAGCAGAGTACTCCACAAATATCCTCATCCTAAATATCGGAACAGCTCTGTACGTCAATGAAAAAGTCAAGGATGTGGTGTCTGCACTATGCTCAGCCAGACGTGTTGAGTGGATGATGATCCACCTCAAACTCATTATGTTTCCCACAGAATCATAGATGGTAGTGTTCAAACAATTCGATTTTCTGCCCGTGACGTGAAGAAACAGCTGACCACAGTAGATACGACATATGCAATGGGCCCTGACCCCATTCCTGCAATAGGACTGAAGATTTGTGCTGCACAACAAGCCGTGTTCCTGGGGAAGCTGTTTCATTCCAGCTCCAACTCTGACAACTCCCTGGCAATGTAGAAAATTACTCAGCTATGTCCAGTCCGTGATTAGGAGAATAATTGCAATCTGACCTTTTACCACACCCTCAGTCGAATCATGACAGTCAAATTGGTGGGAATACTTTTTCATATAGCTGTCAAGCAGCACCTAAGTAATCAGGTCAGTGTGGTTTCCGATAGGTCCCCATGTGGAGATGGTGCTGTAGTGGACATATCATTGGATTACAAATCCAGACTAGGCCAATGCTTGGGCAGCTAGTGAAAGTTAAAAATAATTAATAAAATATCGAGACCTAAAATCTGGTGTCAGTAATAGTGATCTGTGTCCAATGTTGATTGTTAACATCAATCTCCTACACCAATGTACTTTCAGGAAGTCAATCTCCTGTGCTTTCTTGGTCAGGCCGAAAAGTGACTCCAGACGCACAGACATGGTCCCTGAATCGGCCAAGTGAGACACTCATTCGTATCAAACTACTCTGAGGTCTTAAAGGATAAAACCTGACACAACACCCGGCATCAATCTCGTTAAAGGAAAGGGAATGGGAAACACAGTCCTGTTGACCCTGCATAGACATCCTTCCTAACATCTGAGAGCTTGTGACGACATTTAGATTTGGTCAGATTACTTACAGTGTGGAAACAGGCCCTTCGATCCAACAAGTCCACACTGACCCGCCGAATCACACCCACCCAGACCCATTCCCCTACACCTAACACTACGGGCAATTTAGCGTGGCCAATTCACCTAACCTGCACATTTTTGGACTGTGGCAGGAAACCGGAGGAAAACCACGCAGACACGGAGAGAATGTGCAAACTCCACACAGTCAGTTGCCTGTTTCGGGAATGGAACCCGGGTCACTGGCGCTGTGAGACAGTAGTGCTAATCACTGTGCCGCCACGGCTTTTGCACAGAGCTTTCCCACAGATTGCACAGAAACATCGGGAGAGGAGGAGGTCATTCAGCACATTGAGCTTTCTCCATGCTAGTTCATGGCCGAACATCTCCTCAATGCAGTTTTCCCTACACAATGTTCATATCTCAAAATATGTTTAAACATTATGAAATATAGTGCCTTCGGACCATCAATATATAGGGAGTTCTCTGACAAAAAGTACGATTTGACTGCAATGTGATTCGTGAACCGTTTTCTATAACGTGAACTATCATCCCTGCTTCAAAGCTGTCACACCCTGTCAGAGGTTTATATATCTCACTGAACTCTCCACACATTTTCCTAAAGCCCAGTCACCCAAACTCTGCTCCCACAACTAACCTGTCATCCCAGTCTGGTCATCCTTCACTGCACTCCCTCAATGGCAGAGTTGTCCTTTATTAGGTAAGATACCAAAACTGCACACCGTTTTCGAGATGGGGTCTCACCAAGGCCCTGTACAGTTGCAGTAAATGACACTTACTCCTGTATTCTAAATCCCCCTGAAATGAAGGTGAATAAATCATTTATCTTCCTTCCTGCTTTCTGCTCCTGCAATATTGCTTTCAGTGACTGGTGCACAGGGTGATCCAGATTCTGTTCTATGTTGCAGCTCCCACATGCTGGGTCTATGTAGACTGTATACAGCGTGCCAATGCCATTCCCAGTATTGATTTCCGTGTTCAGAACTCACTGCCCTACATAGACTCAGAAGGCTGCGCAGAAATAAACAAAAATGCAACTTAAGTTCATTTATAGATCAACATTTTTCTACCAATCCCTTTTCAAATGATAGGCTGCCATTCAATTGATCCTATCAAAGGACACTACCTCTCATCTCTGCCATTGCTCTCCATCTGTCGGATATTTGCCCAGTCACTGCACTTGTTTCAATCACCTTGGAACCTTTTTTACATCCTCCTCATCCACTCACAAGCTGACATCGTTTGGTATTGTCAGCAAACTAGGGAATATTGCAACTGAGCCCCTCAACCAAAGATATGGTGCTTATTGGGAATAGCTGGATGCCAAATCTCCATCCTTGTTATATCCTCCAAGCCTTCCATTCAAAAACATGGTTTTATTCCTACTCAGTGTTTCCTGCCAGCTCTCCCATTCTAAAACAATGACCATATATTAGCCCCACTCCCACCGGATTCGAATTTACACAAAAGGCTTGGGGCTTTATCACAAATCTTTCTGAGATTCCAGTCGTATTGCATTGTTACCTTCTCCATAATTTTGCTAACAGCCACTTTCTCAAATGTGATTCCTATTTCATAAACTTCTGTTGACTTTGTCTATGCCCATAAATTTCAGTCCAATATTTTCTATAAAGCATTTTAGTAGCTAATTTTATTCTATTACCTTTTTCACACCAGACTAAAGTTCCCCAGAATTGCGAGGAAATTTTACTTTTGTTTCTTTTTCTTCTGAGAAGCCACAACTAAAGTATTTGCTCCATTGATCTGCTATTTCCCAGTCCTCAATTATCTGGTATCAGACTGTTAAAAAGCTGCACCTTTTTCTCTTAATTTTGCCATTGACGTATTTTCAGAAGATATTTCAAGTTCACTCATATACACTTTAATAAGATATTCTTCAGAAACCCATCAATTCCTATCTTAAGCTACTGAATGATTGACCTTTCATAGCCATAATATCGCAGAAGCACAGACTCTGTACTGTCATAAATACAGCACAGTCTGCACTAGCCCCACTTTCCAACACAAAATACGTCGCTGGGAATCTTAAGGTATTTCAACTGCACAACCATGTATTTTCTAATGGTTTTGAGGTAACCATGACAATTCCCCTCTCACTAAATGCATCCCAGAAACCAACGTACTTTGGGTGAAAAACAGTCCTCAAATTCTCACTAAGCCTCAAACCCTTCACTTCAAAAGTGTGTCCCTTTGACTAAAAGGACCAGCAGCTGTCTATCCACCCCGTCCATGTCCATCGTAATCTTATCCTCCTGATTTACATCCCTCTTAGCCTTCCCTGCTCCATACTAAACAACCCGAGCTTACCCAGCCTCTCTCCATAGCTGATATGCTTCATCCCAGGGAACATCCTGTTGAACCTCCTCTGCACCCCCTCCAGTACAATCATATCCTTCCTGTAATGTAGCTCCCAAAACTACACACAGTAGTCCATCTTGGCTTAACGGAAGTTCGGCATAGCTCTTATAATCTATGCTTCGATGTGTGAAGGCTGTGTTTACGCTCCCATACGCTTTCTCAAATTGTGTGCTCCCCTGTCCAGCCACATTCAGGGATGTATGGAGAAGCACTCCCTGAGCTTCCTAGTGTGCTGCCATTCATTGATTCCTCCACTGCCTGGTTCCTTCTTCCAAAGTGCATCACCTCATATTTATCAGGGTTACATTCCATCTGCTACTGATGTGACCATCTGACCATTCCATCTGTATCTTCCTATAACATAAGGCCTTCCTCCTCACTGCCAACTACCCGGCCAATCTTTGTCTCAAGCACAAACTCACTTATGACACTCCCCAACACTTCTCCATATTCACAGCTGCATCCTTTATGATAAGGTTTAAAATTAGAAAACATCAGCTTATAGTCCAACAGGTTTATTTGGAGGCTCGAGCTTTCTAAGCACTGCGTCTTCATCAGGTGGTTGTGCGCTTTGATGAAGGACTTCGAAAGCTAGTGCTACTGAATAAACTTTCGGAGTATAACCTGGTGTTATGCAAATTTTAGCTTTACCCACCACAGTCCAACACCAACACCTCCGAATCACAAACAATAAGAAACACACAGCAGTTATCCCCGTGGTACACCTTTGGACACTGGCCTCCAATCGCACGAACAGCCTTCTACCACCACCGTCTGTCTCCTACCACTAAGGTTCATTTGGATGCAACTTAGCAAGTCACTAATGAATCCTGCTTGTTCCCTGGTTGTTCTGTTCCGCTGGACACACTTGGAGAATATCTGGAGATGCTCACTAACCTTGCCTGCCAGTAGGTTTCCATGCCTCTGTGTTAGTCAGTCCCCTCCGAGTGAAGAATTCCCATCTTATTGCAGTCTTAACTGGCCTGTCCCAGATCCTGCCATTATTTGCCTTGAATGTGGAATAGACAGCGAGGGAAGCGTTCTGTTAATTTCCAATTTGTCATATGTTTTGTGAATTTTCTAAATTTCACTGTGACCCACCTCTCATTGTTTGCAGCGCTTGAGAACACCGGCCGAGTTTCCTCATCAGGCAATCTCACCATCTGAGGGATTAATCTGGAGAATGTCCATTGCACTTCCTCTGTGGTCAGTATATTCTTTCTGAGATTCGGTCACCAAAACTGTGCACAATACACCAGCTACAGTCCCACCAACACGCTGTGAAACTGCTTCAACATGTCTTTGCATCAATGTTCTGAATCTCTTAAATGAAGGTGAACCAAACTTTAACTTTCCACTTACATGTATTCCTCCAAATTCCCTTCACATTCATTGCATTTACAAACTCACTGAGATCTTATAGAAACCCTTCCGAAAATCCAATATATGCAACTTCTACTGATTCCCCATTATCTATGCTGTAAGGAACAACTTTAAACAATTCCAAAGTTTATCAAGTATGATTTCTCTATCAGAAATGCATGCTAATTCTCTCCATTGTTGCTGTTAATTTCTAAATAACAAAAATGTCATCCTGTGTAATAGCTTCCAACAGTTTCCCTACAAATGTCAAGTTAACTGCTTTGCAGTTTTCCACACTGTCTTTTTCCCTTTGTAGCTGTTTGGATCCCTTCCATTCATCTACAGCGCTTGATTCACGTATATCTACAGTAGTTTACGGTCTCTGCAGAATATACAGGAAAATAAAACACAGTCATCGACAGTGCAATTAATGCTACTATTGGTGATTTATTTCCGACATTTTGATAAGAAGTACATCTGTTTAGTCAGACTTACCAATGCTCAATCCAGCTCCATGTTCAAGTACTACTTTGTTACTGATACGAATTGACACTATGTCTTTAGCTCCAAGAGTCCGATATGATCACTTGGTATTACTGGGTGATTTTCTGGATCTTCCTCCATGAAGATAGATGCAAAGTAACTGGTTGTTTTCTTGGCCATTTCCCTGTTCTCCACAATGATCTCCCCTCTCCCGATTATAAATTTCCACATTTGACCTTGCTTTTATTTTGTTTCCTTTGAAATATAGATCCCAGATTGATGCAGTCTTTGTGTTCCTGTTTGTTAGCATGTGTGTTCTCTTTTTGATTTCCTTTTCAGTTTCATGGCCTTCCTTTTTTGGATCATTAATTTCTGAGAATTCTCAGGTTACCACAATAGCCGGAATTCTTCTGAAGTCACTTCCTCTGATTAACATATTTTCTAATTTGTTATGTTAACCACCATTGAGTCACTTTCTCACTCTTTGGTGTTTGTAACTGAAATAAATAGACGTATGTTTCAGACTTTGCAGTATTTCTAAAAACTCCTGGTCTTGACCATATATATCCAGGAACACCACAGGAGGATAGAAGGATAGAGAAGAAATTGCGGGAAGACTGCTTGCCTCTTTTCTATCATCGCTGGCCAATGGGTGAGGTCCTGGACAACTGGAATGTAGCGAATGCTGAGCCCATATTCAAGAAATGCTGCAGAGATAAATCTGGGAACTAAAGACCAGTAATCCTAAAATATAGTGGGTAGGTTATTTTAGAAGATTCGGAGAGATTGGATATAGATGCATTTGGAAAGACAGGGTGTGGTGCGGAGTAAGATTAGAATGGTGCTGGAAAAGCAGAGCAGGTTAGGCAGCATCCGAGGAGCAAGAAAATCGATATTTCGGGCAAAAGCCCTTCATCAAATTCAGCACGGGAGTTTATGCAAGGGAGGCCATGACTCACAATTTTGTTGGAGTTCTTTGCTAAAGTGACGAGCCACATTGGGTAAGTCCGGGTGGTATATGTAGTCTGGATGAATTCCAGTAAGGCCTTCAACAAGATTCCACATGGTACGCCACTCTGGAAGGTTCGATCGCATGGAATTGAGGGGGAGCTGGCAAGTTAGGTACAAAATTGCCTTGATGGTAGGAAGCAGAGATTAATCCTGGAAACATGCTGGTAAGACTGGAGGCCTGTGAATAGTTGAAAGCCTCAGGGGTTGATGCTGGGACCACTACATATTACATATATCTATGATTTACATGAAAATGTACAGGCATGATTTGTAAGTTTGAAGACGGCACTAAAACAAGCGGCATAGTGAAGAGTGAGGAAGGTTATCAGAAATTTCAGAAATCACAGCAATATCTTGATAAGCTGGAGAAGTGGGCTGAGAATTGGCAAATGGATTTTATTATTGACCAGTGGAAGTTTTTGAATTTTGGAAAGTCAAATCAAGTTTGGAGTTTCATGGTGAATGGTTGGGTCCTTAGGACTGTAATGGAACAGAGGGACCTTGGAATCCAGGTTCATGGTTCTCTGAAAGCTGATTCAGAGGTAGACAGTGAAGAAAGCTTTTGGCACACTGGCCTTAATCAATTTATATCACTGAGTATCGAAATTAGGGAGTTACGTTGCAGTTATATAGGATGCTGGTGAGGCCATATTGGCCACGTTATGTTCAGTTTTGATCACTTTGTTATTGGAAGGATGTTATTAAACTGGAAAGAGTGCAGAAAAAAATTGCAAGGATGTTGCCAAAGTCTCAATGGTAATAGTTATAGAAAGAGTTTGGACAAGCTAGAACATTTTTACTTTAGTATGCATGAGACTGAGGGAGGATCATATTGAAGTTTATAAGATCATGTCAGGCATGGATAGAGTGAATGCACACAATCTTTTTTCCAGGGGTTTGAAAATCACAGACTAGAGGGCATCAGTTTAAGGTCAGAGGGAACAGAACACGAGGGACCATGTGGAGCAACTTTTTAACAGAGTGGCTGTTACAAATATGGAGGGAGAAGTAGTTGAGGCAGATACATTAACACCATTTAAAAGGCATTCAAACAAATATACGGACAGGAAAGGATTAGAAGGATACGGGGCAATGGCAGGGAAATGGGGTTAGCGTGGATGGGCATTTTGGTCGGAATGGACCAGTTTTGGCTGAAGGCCCTGTCTCCGTGCTGTCGGACTCTATGACTCTGACAACCATTGCTTGTCTCCCACTGAATGTTATATTGTACTTTGCAAATTCACTGAAGATATCTTGAAACTCCAGCCTCCAGTCTTCCATGATGTTTGACTAGAATATTCAAGCATTTCTATAATGTATGCAAACACCGTGTAAAATGCATCTTACAAATGCCATTATTCCTTAGAAGCTGCTTCAGACCAAGGTTAATAATTCGTCCTTCTGACCACACAACATCAAATCCGAAATAACCTGCTCTCTAGTTTGCTTCACAACATAATCTTCAACCCAACTCATATACACTTACGGAACGTATTTTTCACAGCTTCAGCAGTCATAGTCAACGCAGTTTAGATACAACTTGAGACCATCCAATAAGACTGCGGTATCGACAATACTTGCCTATCTAATTTCCAGAACATATGATGCTTAGACTTTCTGCTACCGTTTTGGTTTCTATATATAACACACCAATATGCGCTTTTCCTTGCTCTCTGTAAGCTCTACCTGAACTGATTCTGTGGAAGCTGAGGGACAGGGCTGTGTCGTTGTTAGTGACCGACTTGGACACGACACTTCGGTAGGCTCACCTTGACGCTGAGATGATCTGAAGAAATGTCCCACAATATTGGGCAAGCAACAATATCCTCCTCTCCCTGTTCGGAAAAGAGTTGCCAAATACTCTCTGCTCCCTCACACTCACTGTATATCTGTTATAGCAACTAACCACGAACAAGGTTCATGCTTTGTCTCCAAATTAGGCTCAGGCACTCCCACTCTCACTATTGGATTCAGCAACTAATCATACCATATGGATTCAAAACTGTCGACTGACTCATTCCAAACACCTCATATCTCCCCCCGCCCCCAACCCCCCCTCCCCCCCCCCCACCACCACCACCACCTACACCAGCACATACAGCTGGGTCACCCATACTCACTCTCCCTCTATCCCTTTCTTGCATTCCAGGAGAAACAGCCTGAATAGGATAGAAAGGACCTAGCCGGGTAGTGGATGCCCGATATGCTTTCTTTCACTCCCCTCCCCCCGCCATGTGGGGAGGAATCTTAAAGAGCTGGAGCGGACCAGGACGCCTCGTGTGGAGAATCTGAAACATACACATCTTACTGACCAGTTACGGAGCAATGTTCAGTGAAAGACAATTCTCAGTTTAAACCCATTGGCAGTTCCAACAACAGTCCTTTCACTTCCAAAAAAAACACAGAAAACTCACTGCACAGAGACGCTGGCACAGAAATACACAGACGAACACACACAATACTTACAAGTAGATAGGTATACATACACGTATAAACACACAAATAAATATACAGTCACATACAAATCAACATAAATACAGATCGAAACACAGGCTGAAACATAGACAGAAAGACATAGACACGCAAACACACAGATAACAAGCACATGGACACACACACAGGCATACACACACACACACACAGACACACAAATAGAGGCACCGAGAAACACACACACAGACACACGCACAAACACTCACGTACAGATACACAGAGACACAGACGCTAGTGTCATTTAGACCATAATCGTTATGTTTTTGATTTGTAAGGGGATCAAGGATTCTAGGTAGAAAAATGAGTTGAGGTACATATAAGAAATTATTGAACGGAATTTTCGACTCAATCGGCTGACTAGACTCAATCTGCTCATTTCCTTAATGCTCCTGCAGTATTATGCTATCAGGCATTCTCTTCCTGAGACAGCAGCAGAGGCTGGGTGCGATACATATTTGAATGGAAAGGGTCAGTGGGAATATGGGATAGATTTGGAGTCCGGAATGGATTATGTTTCTACTTAATTATTCTGTCCTTATGTCTGAAAAGAGGTGGTAATTTGATGTTCAGTTAACATTGTTTTAAAATAACAGTCCCCCAATGAAATAAGGACATCCCTTACCCTTTAGTTTTGTGCTACCTGTGTTGTTCTCATCCTCAGGGGGCAGTGAAGACTGGGTTGTTGAAGATATTCAAGGCTGAGCTCGACTGATCTTCACTGGACAGAAGGGTCATGTGTACTGGGAACAAACAGGAAATGAATGGTCAGACACAATCGGATCAGCCACGAACATTCTGAATGGTGCAGCCGAATGGGCAACTTCTGCCCCTATCCCATGTGTTATTCCCTCAATGCACCCCTCGAGGCTATTACAGGGTTGGGGACCACTCCATTCAGTCAGACAGGATCGTTACAATGTCACAGGAGGGGACCATTCCGCCCCTCTAAGGAATGACACAGGAGTATAGAATGAAGTAATTCAGCTCATTCAGTACACTACACAGTCCAGGAGGAGACCATTCAACCCACCTGAGCCGCTACACAGGAACAGGGAAGCTGTGGATTACAGGAAATAGAGAGTGGAGATGAATGTTTATTTTCAGGCTGCAAAGCTGTAACTGATGGAGTGCCTCAGAGATCACTGTGGGGTCATCAATGATCAACAATCTGTATCAAAGATCTGGAAGAAGGGGAGGGAATGGCTTGGAGCTCAATTAGCTCGTACACCAAGCTGGTCATTCAATGTGTCGTCAAATAGAGGTAGTGAGTCTGCAATGTGATACAGGTAGGGAAGGTGAGTGAGCAAACCTTCAGCAGAAATAACAGAAGGTAAGTTGTCTATTTTGGCATGAAGGTTGAAACAATTGTAAACAATTTAAATGGAGAGAGATTGCCGAACTCTGTGATACAGGAGGTTTCCATGTTCTTGCGACATGAATCATATGAAGTCAGATGCAGCAAGTGATTTGGAAGGTAAGTGGAATGATGCTGTTTTTGGCAAAAGGTATCAGGTTTAATTGCAGGAATGTTTTACTGCATTTGTACAGGGTATTGCTGAGACCACACCTGATGTAATGTGTACAGGATTGATCCCCTAAACTGAAATAAAAAGATATAATTATTTTCGAAGATTTTCAAAGAGATTTCCCTTTACTCATTCCTGGAATGCCGGCCTTTTGTTATGGGGGATTATCAGTTTTGATCTTAGCTGAGAAATCGGATTGAACCATCTATGAATTTCTTAAATGTTCACCACCTTAATGCATATTATCTCCTGTCAGGGCGACAAAAGCTAGAGAATAAACTTTAAGAAAAAGATGCATTGATATTAACACACATACTATGAAGACACCTACCAATATTTACAAATTATACAGACACATGTAAGCATGTCTTCAAATTATAAAGTGGGGACTTTTTTTGCGATTGGAAGGAATTGTGTACAACAAGAGCAATGACGCACCTGCATATAATCCATCATCAGGTATTCCAGAGAATGTTCCAGGAGATCGCACATGACCCAGTTTGGTGTTCAGTGACAAAATTGTATGTTCCAACACAGAGAGGGAGAAAAAATGTTCCCTGTCTGAGAAGCAGCAGCCGATTGATTCCTCTCTCTTACTTTGCTCTGCCAGATAGCAAAGTGTGAGACAATTAAATCCTTGCGTCATCTTTACCACTTGTGAAGGATTCCTGGTGAGGACTCATTGAAATCGCTCCACTGCCTGAAATGAAGGGAATTCAGCCAAATCCCACCGTTCCAGAAAGAAATGATGAGCAGAGGGATCTTGGTGTCCATGTACACAGATCTCTGAAAGTTGCCACCCAGGTAAATAGTGCTGTGAGAAGGCATATGGTGTACTGGGCTTCATTGGCAGAGGAATTGAGTTCCGGAGTCCTGAGGTCATGTTGCAGTTGCATAAGACTCTGGTGCGGCCTCATCAGGAGTATTGTGTGCAGTTTTGGTCGCCATACTATAGGAAGAATGTGGAAGCTTAGAACGAGTGCAGAGGAGTTTACCAGGATGTTGCCTGGAATCGTAGGAAAATCTTATGAGGAAAGGCTGAGGCACTTGGGGCTGTTCTCATTGGAGAAGAGAAGGTTTAGGGGAGATCTGATGAAGTGTATAAGATGATTAGGGGTTTAGATAGGGTAGATACTAAGAACCTTTTACCGCTAATGGAGTCAGGTGTTCTAGGGGACATAGCTTTAAATTAAGGGGTGGTAGGTATAGGACAGATGTTAGGGGTAGATTCTTCACACAGCGGGTTGTGGTTCATGGAATGCCCTGCCCGTATCAGTGGTGAATCTCCTTCTTTATGGTCATTTAAGCGGGCATTGGATAGGCATTTGGAAGTTATTGGGCAGTATAGGTTAGGTAGGATTCGGTCGGCGCAACATCAAGGGCCTGTACTGCGCTGTATCCTTCTATGTTCTATGTTCTAAATCACACTATCAGTAACTTGTGTGAGCAGAATAACTTCAAAGGTAGAATAACATTTTGGGGAAATCTATTATTTTACCATTTGTTATGAGTTCAACTTTCTGTGTCTCACATTTTTATAGAAAATGGCGGAGTCTGAGACGTAAATCATTGGCCACCTCATTAAACTGACTGCATTTAAGGTGGGTGTAACCAGTGGAGGAGTGGGATTGGAAAAGGATATAGTGACCCTCCAACATTTATTGGAACACAAATGAGGAATTCTCAAAGGGCTGTTCAAGTGGAAATTCCCTTTGCCAGAGGATTGTGGTGCCTGGATGTTTGCATTTATTCAAATTAGTTTTTGGAATGCAGTAAAATGGTATACAGACAGAAACGTGCTGCTTTTAGCAAAAGCACATGAAGCCGTGACAAAGTATTTAATAGCCTACTCCTGCTGCTCAGTCCTGTGTTGCTATGTTCTATGCAACCCCTCACATCTCCTGCAAGAAGCAGATGGAGGCCACTTGCTCCAAATACCCGGTCAACAGTAATACAGAATCTCATTCAATCCCTCAAGACTGTCACACATGGTTTGTTGTCGGTTGGAGAATGTTATTTGTTTCGACAGACGCCTCTGGTCTCTTTACAGAGTATTTCCTCTCTGCAACTTGTGGTTCATTTGTTGGTGATATCACAGACCCAGGTTCACCGTGAATACAGTCCCCATACCTCAACCAGAGATGACTTACAAAATACTTTACCCTCTCTGTTTGCAACGTTCAATAAAAGAACATTCAGGAAAATTACAGCCATTAACTGTAATACTGAATATGAGGACAAAAGGAACAGTATCAGGTAATTTGGATGATCAAGCCATTGCATAACATCAGGGCTGATCTACCGTTGGCAGTAACTGCTCTTTAATGCCCAATTCTTCACCCCTTAGCTCTCTGACAGGTCAAAAATCCATCTACCTCCTCCTTAAATGCTTTCAGGGATAAATTTCGCCTAACTCTCTCGCCCAGATAATTCCTGACATTGATGACCTTATGTGAGAGGAAAGCCCTCCGTACACATACACCAACACCTGTTGGTATAAACAAGAGGCGAACACAGGGGCTCAGGAAAGAGCGAATGTCTTTGATACAAAGGCAGTATTTGACTGAGGATGGCATCGGAACCACCTACTTGTTTGATCTGAATGTGGATCAGGTGCAACCTTCCCACTGGGCCGGACCTTTCAGAACACAAATAAAGAGGTTTCGGGTCAGTCACCAACAATCCTTTCAGTCCCGGCACATCTCTGCAGGAGAACCACAGGTTACTCCCCGCAGCACAACTATCTTCAGCTTGTCCATCAATGTATTTTCTCATCATAAGATCTGAAGTAGGTATGATGACTGAAGATCACAGAATGTTCAGAACATTTTGTCCCCCATCAGCTCCTGAACCATTCTGTGTCCATGTGCAGCAAGACCCGGACAGCATTCCGGTTTGTGCTGATAAAGTGTCGGTAACATTTATGTAACAGCACGGCCAGACACTGCACATTTCCACAGTTAAAAGAAGAGCTCACTCAGCATCTCCAGCTGGTTGCACACGGGTATGAGATATCATTCAGGAACAGGAAGAGTGACAGCAGATTCAATACTCCTGCCTGTTACACAGGAAGAAGAGTGGTCTGTTCAGTGCATCGAGCCGTTACACAGGAACAGGCAGAGCCCAATCAGATCCTAAAATTTGTTCCATGAGACCAGGGGGAGTCTATTCACCCTCATCACGAGACAGTTATACAGGAAGAAGACGGGGTCATTGATATTCGAACATGACAAACCAATGAAACCGAGACTGCACTGATAGATGACTCAATGATGTTAATCATGGTTCCATTGTTTGTAGAACGTGTGCTGCTTTAACATAGTTTGGTGGCAATGAGGAGGGAAGCCAAATGATTTGTACGCAATCTCAACGAGGCATTTTCCATCGCCGAGAAGACACACCCATGTTCTCCATGGAGATCAGAATCTGGTTGCAATAGTTAACTGTTTTAGCATGAAGGTATTGTGGCTGCTGTAGGGATTGCGGATAACGAGACTTTCAGTGCAGGACCTTACACCAAATGCACTGTATTAATGTGGGGAGTGTTTATTCAAAGACTGGCGCTCTGTCCCTCTCATGCGACATGGGAATTGGGTGTGGGGTGAGGGGAATATTCTCAGAGGCTCTTAAACTGTCGACAATCATGCAACCCGAGTAAAAAAGAAGCCATGGAATTTTTCACCGTATCAGTGTCCATTTAGTACATCATGAGTGATTGTCCCTCATCCACAAGTTTCAATGCAATCGCCTCTCATTCTCTCACTACGCCAGAGATTAATCTTCACTCTCTCTTCATGGTACCATAATCCTGGTGAAAATCCATTGCACCCTTTCTGTGGCAAGGCGATCATTCCTTATGAAGGAAAGAAAGTCTGTCCACAACATCTCAAATACTACCTCAACACCACTCTCAGCGATTATCATAACAACTCTTTATCCTCTTCGACATCTCCGTTTCTTTCCTGTGGTGTAAAATGACTTTCCTTCTCTCTACACTGCTGGAAAGAGTTAACTCTTTTATAATGAAGGTATTGTCTCTACTGTCGGGATTATGGATAATGTGACGTTCGTTGCAGGATCACGCACCTATTGAACTGTATTAATGTTGGGAAAGTTTATTCAAAAGCCAGAGAGTCTCTCTATCTCTCTCTCTCTCTCTCTCTCTCTCTCTCTCTCTCTCTCTCTCTCTCTCTCTCTCTCTCTCTCTCTCTCTCTCTCTCTATCTATCTCTCTCTCCTCTCTTTCTCTCTCTGTCTCAGTTGAAATACGGAGTGGGTGTGGTTGGTTGGAACGTTCTCAGAGGCTCTTAAACTATCAAGAATCATGTAACCTGAGTGAAAAAAAAGCCATGGAACTTATCACTGTATCATTGTCTGTTTAGAACATCATGAGTGATTGTCCATCCCCCTTAAGGCCCAATGCAATCAACTCTTATTCTCTCACTGAGCTTCACTCACTTTTCATGGTGCCATCATCCCAGGGATTAGTCTGGTGAAACTTGAGAGAAAGTTTATCCACAGTACCCAATATACTGCCTCAACAACTCTCTCAGGGATTGTCAAAAAACATCTTTTCTCTTACTTAGACATCGCCATTTCTTTCATGTTCCACAAAAAGCCATTCATTTTCTATGCACTACGGCTGACACGGAATTTATAAGTCCCTTACATCTGTCCGTCAGCCTCAATAAAGCCAGCACCAGAGATACCTATGGAGATGTGCATCACTCTCGGAGACAATTTCAATGAGATTGAATACACCTAAAATAGGGAATGATCACGTACTTGAATGGAAATGAGATGTAGCAATACAGAAAACAGGCAGAAAAAGGGAGCTATCTTTACCTTTGTTCTTCTCTCACAGGATATATGAAGCCCTGGACAGGGCAGCATGTTATGCAGATCTTGAACTGAGTGGCTGATTCAGCTGTTCCACAGTACGGTAAAGAGTAAAACGCATAGCTTTGGGTTTGTCGTGTTACAACACAGGATAAATCTTCCTGTTTAATTAAAACCAGCAACGGAGAAAAGATTTACCCCATGCAGTAATCTGTGATAATTCTAGAGTCCAAATCTATTTAAAGTAAAAATTAACAACTTTATATCTTAAAGTATAACAGAGAATAATAAAAGAACTAATATTTGCAACTTCTTCCTCTAACCTGTCTTTGACCTTCCCCCTCCATTAGTCGGTTAAGACTCCTAAATAAGATTTACTAAACAAAACTTCTTATCTCAAAACCAGGAAGCTTTCGGTTTTTCTCCATATTCCTGTTTGTTTTTCTTCTTGCGGACTCTGCCTCACCAGTTACTTATCAATAAAGGTACCTATAGGAGAGCTATTTTTCAGGAAGTCTTTGCTTTCTGGTAGCTTGGCAGTTCTCCTCTCAACTGTTCAATTTTCATGGTCCTGTACCGCCAAACTATTGGATTGTATCATTGGCTGTTACGATTGTCAATATAATAAATTAAAACTTGGTTGGAGGTTGGTATTTTGGGGTATAATTTAAAATTTGTTACAGTTGAATTTATTTCGAGTCAATGAGCTCATTGGGTTGTTCGACCAAATCTTACATTATATCTATTTTTCAGAACTCTTGGTGCTGTCAGGTAGTTATTGTTGGTTTTTCCTTCTCTCAAAGGTGCAGAACTCCCACGTGTTCATCACAGAAGTCACACGGAAACCTGACGAGGGAAGCATGACACATTGACTTCCCTAAAGGACTTCAGGCAAGCAGATTGGTTTTTAAAACCAATGATAATGGTTGTTTTTAAACTCCCCAATTTCCTTCATGAGATATCAACAGACCATTATTCTGTGGCTCTAGAGTTTGAGTCAATGGCTTGACCACCATAAACTGTCTTCCCTTATGTGCAGAGAACAAGTTAAACATTCTCAATAGCAATTATTTAGTGACGGACATGTGGTTACAAGGAATGTGAAAGTCTTGCATCCGGATTGAACAAAGGCACAAATGGTTTATTCAGATATTGCACTGAGACAGAGGACGAGACTGGGATATCATGATGGTGGCATTGGACAGGATTGGTGAGTGAGGAGGACATGGAGATGTAAATCTGTGAAGGACAAAATGGATTTTGGAGTTTGAGAAGAGTCTGCTTCCTTCTCGTGTATCAGCGAATGATGTATAAATCGTAGTTTGATAGTTATAATATATAAGGAAATATTTTTTTGTTTGGAACTGAAGATATTGACTTGCACTTTCTAAAATGTATATATCATGAGCAGAAATTCAGTTCAACCCAGTTTAGTAGACAAATATAAAGACTTACCAGGAACACCAACTATCACTAGGATGGGATAGTAACCACCTTGAATAATCCAAAGGATTTCCTCGATCCGATATGCTAATGATATCCAAGGCTGAGAAAGCCAGTAAACACCCCCTCGGATAAACTCTTGTCAATTGTTTGAACATTCAAGTCGAATGTTCTCAGATTCTGATCCATTGTTGGAACATTCCAATCCATGTTCGTCACATTATGACTCATTATTGTAGCGTTGCTGTCTAATGTTCACAGACTCTGATCTTTCCTCCCTCTCTCTCTCGAGCTACTGATCCCTGTTAGTGCTGTCAGTGATGCTCCTACTCACGCTATGGGATAGCACATTGAACAGAGCCTGTTTATCTTTCAACGATGAAAACTCACGACTGGGATAATTAGGATTCACGGAGATTGACATTAATCACAGTCACTAAACAAATAGCTCTATTTAACCCCTTTGAGTTCAATAAAGATTTTATTGAACTTTAAAAGAACGTTTAAAATTTACTCATTTAGCTTGGGATATGTGCGTGGGGGGGGGGGAGGTATTTTTAGAGATGGTAGATTGATTGTGCGTAATCATTCAATCTGCCTTGGATTTGGGAATAATGTCAAAGGTTTGTCAGAACATAAACAAGTTTCTCCGTTTATAAATGGAAACATACAATCTGTAACTACTGATCAGTGATTATAATGTCTGTAAAATATGGAGAGACCTTTTCTAGTCCATACACTGACAGGCAAATGTGCCTACAATAACATGAGTTACAACAGGCAAATGGCATGGATATGTTAACAGAGAATATGATTTTACACACAATTCAGATGTTTAGCCAAGGATCAGAGAGGGCAGGTGAGTGTCATGCTGTTAATGTTGTCGACGTCAATCAACTGTGATTAAGTACCATGCATTGGTGTCCAATTTCAGTGTGATTATGATATTGGGGACATGGTTGCAGAGACTGGAGGGAGGGAACTTGATATTTCCCAGTCATCAGTATTGGGATGTTAGTCTTTATAAATCATAAGAAAATCAAATTCCAGGATACATCTCCAATGAGGAATGAGGAGAGACAATATTAACCATAAGACCATAAGACCAGAAGACATGGGAGCAGAAATTTGGCCATTCAGCCCATTGAGCCTGCTCCGCCATTCAGTGATGGCTTTTAAGCTTCTCAACACCATTCTTCCGATTTCTATCTGGAACCATTCATCTCCTTTACAAACTATAACCTATCTGTCTTACTCTTAAATAAACTCAATTACCTGGAACTCTACAGCCCTCTGTAGCAGTGAGTTCCATAGATTTCCCACTCTCTGGCTGAAGAGGTTTGTCTTTATCTGTGTTTGAAAAGTTCTTCTCATTACTCTGTCCCCTAGGTCCCAGTCTCCCCTCCATTGGAAATATCTTCGCAAAATCCACACTCTCCAGGTCATTCAATATTCTGTAAGTTTCAATTAGAGCTCCTAACATTCTTTGGAACTCTACCAAATATAGACCCTGAGCCCTCAGATGTTCATCATATGTGAAGCTTTTCTATCCTAACCACTTTCATGAATCATATCGGAAAATGCTCCAGGGCCATACATCCTTCCTGAGATATGGGACCCAAAACTGTGCACAATAATCCAACTGTAGCCTGGCCAAAATCTTGCAGAGCCTCAGAAATACATCCCTGCATTTATACTCAAGCCTTCTTGAAATAAATGGGATCATTTTATTTGCCTTCACAACTGCTGACAACCTGCAGGTTTACCTTTCAAGATCCTTGGACTAGCAACGCCCCTACAAACCCCTCCCCTGGAGTCCTCTGAACTTGCTCGCTATTTAGAAAATAGTCCATGCCTTCATTTTTTTTCTGGCAAACTGCATGTTCTCACACTTTCCCACGTCATAGTCCAACTGCCACTTCTTTGCTCACTCCACTTACCTGTGCAAATCCTTCAGCTGGAGAAAGTGAGGATCGCAGATGTTGGAGATCAGAGTCAAAAAGTGTGGTGCTAGGAAAGCACAGCCTGTCAGGCGGACTCTGAGGAATAGGATATTCGACGTTTCAGTCATAAAGCCTTTATCAGGAATGAAGTGGGTGGGCGGAAACGGGTTGAGAGATGAATGTGAGGGGGTGGGAGGAAGGTAGCTTGGAAGGCAATGGCTAAATGGAGGTGACTGGTGCGAGTGTAAGATGGAGTGGATAGATTGGAAGGAAGATAGACGGATAGGGCAGTTGAGGTGAGGAGGAATTTGTTTGCACAGGTTTCATACCTCTTGCCATGACAAGGGAAGGTGCTGGAAGTGGAAGGTGGCTTGTTGGGTTGTGGGAAGGGTGATACGTGACCGAACGAGGGAGTTGTGAAGGGAATGGTCTCTGCAGAATGCTGATAGGTGTGGGGAGGGAAGTATATCTCTGGTTGTGTGGTCTGACTGTTGGTGGCAGAAATGCCGGAGGATGATGCGTTGTATCCTGAGGTTGGTGGTCTGGAAGACGAGCATCAGAAGGGTTGCTAGAGGGTGCTACTGCACCCTCCTGCAGCTGAACCACCTCTTCGATGCTACCTATCCCTCTATTCATCTTTGCACTGTTTGAAAACTAAGTCAGAATGCACTCAGTTCCTTCATGTAGACCATTAATGCACAAAGCGAATTTTGTGGTCCCAACACTGAGTCATGAGGAACACCACTTGTCACTGGATGCCATCCTGAGAAGGACACTTTTATCCCCACTCTCTGCTTTCTGTCAGTCAGCCATGCTTCTATCCAAGCTAGCACCTTGCCTGTAACACCAGGAGCCCTACTCTTTCTCAATAGCCTCCTGCGTGGCACCTTATCAAAGGATTTTAGAGAAGCAGGTGGATAACATCTCCTGGTTCTCTTTGGTCAAATCTGATCGTTACTCCCTGAAAGTATTCCAGCTGGATATGAACTCCCAATGATGAAACAATGCTGACTTTGCACTCTTTTACCAAATACTTCCAAGTATTCATAAATCCCATCCTTCACGATGGATTCCAGGATGTTACCCACAAATAAAATTGGGTAATCAGTCTGTAATTTTCCATATTCTGCCTAACTCCCTTTTTAAATAGACTGTCATGTTAGCAATTTTCCAGCCTTTCCTGATTTTAGTCATTCCTGAAAGATTACCACATTCACTTTCACTACCTCTTCCACTATATCCCTTACAATGCTGGGGTGTAGTCCATATGGTTCAGGTGATTTATCAAAATTCAGGCCGTTCAGTTTTCTAGCATGTTCTCCTTGATGTTGACCACCATACCAGCCCTGCCCTCTCACTCTCTTCAATTTTTGGAAAATTACTCGTGTCTTCCACCATGAACATTGATGCAAAGTTCCTCATTCATTTCTTTGTTTTCCACTACAGTCTCTCCAGCATCATTTTCCAATGGTCCATATTCACTTTTGCCTCTCTTTTTTACTTTATATATCTAAAGATCCTCTTACAGTCTCATTTGTATTACTGGTTAGCTTACCTCCATGTCTAATCTTCTCTGTCCTCTTTCTTCCCTCTGTTAGTCTTTATAAGTTTCCCAATTCTCTAATTTCCCACTGCCCCTCACCACATTATACGCTTGCTCTTTTGCTTGTATGCAATCCCTGACTTTCATCGTCAGCCCTGGCTGTCTCACCCTCCCTGCACCATACCTCTATCCCTTGGCGAGAATCCCTGCTATGACTCCTGAATTAATCTTGGAATCTGCTGCCATTGCTGTTCCCCTGTCTTTCATGTTTGACCCCTCTCCCAGTCAAGTCTACCCAGCTTCTCCCTTATGCCTCTGTGGTTGCTTTTATTCAGCTGAAATACTGTTACTTCTGATTCTATCTCCTCTCTCTCATATTGCAGAATAAATTCAATCATGTTCTGATCATTGCTTCTGAAGTTTACCTTTACCCTAATCTCCCTTACGAATCCTGCGTCATTAAATCCAGTATCATCTGTTCCCGAGTGGGCTCCACCAGAAGTTGCTCCAAAAAGCCATCTCATAAACATTCCTAAAATTCCTTTTGTTGCGAACCACTACCAATCTGATGTTCCCAGTTCCCCTGCATACTGAAATCACCCATGATTACTGTACTTTGCCTTTCCTACACATCTGTTCTATCTCCTGCTGTATCTTGTGCCCCAGTTCCTGACTACTCTTTGCAGCCCTGCACAAGACTTCAGCTGTGGTTGTCTTACCTTTGTGGTTCCTCAATTCTACCCACGCAGATTCTACACCATCTGACCTCACTTCCTTTCTTACTATTGATTTAATCTCATTTAATACTAATAATGCAAATCCACTCCCTCTGCCCACCTGCCTATATTTTTGATAGGATATATATCCTTAAATATTCAGATCACCTTGCAGCCACATCTCTGTGACGCCCATCGCTTCATTTCTGCCGATTTAATTCTACGCCACAAGTTCATTTACATTATTCCTTATACAGCATGCATTCAGTTGTAACCACTTCAGTCCTGCATTAACCGTTCCGCTTCTCATTGTCATTCATTTGTGCAGTGTGCTTGAAGTTTGATATGTTAAACATTTCCAGATGCTCTATCCTATTTGTGTCTGTGCTGGAGATTTTAGTAACCTCTCCCGAGTTCTGTACTCTTACCTCACCCCATAACTGTGCGTGCGCACACACACACACACACACACACACACACACACACACACACACACACACACACACACACACACACACACACACACACACACACACACACACACATAATCAGTTTAAAGCTCTGTCTGCAGCCTTGGTTAGAATTCCCTGGGATTCTTGTCCCAGCACGGTTCAAATGACGACTATCCAATCGGAGCACGTCCTTTCTTCCTCAGTAATAAAATGTGTTTATTCAACACAAATACAAGGATAAAAATGCTTTTCTGTACATACCAAAACATGAAAGTTACAAAAAGACAATATTGTTAAATACACTTTCTATGTGGAGCTATATCAATTATAATGTGGATTACAAAACCATAGACGTGGTGTACAAACTTTATCAATTATTATTTGACCAACAGCTGAGATCCTGATTTCCCCTCTGCCAGTGATTCCCTTCACTGAGATTCCACCCTGCCTCTCACGCAGTGTCTAGAGGGGCACCAAGTTCCTGTTGGCTCAGAATATTTAAATTAATCCACATTCTCCCTGGAACCAATCTATTGGTCTATTGGATTGTGTTTAACAGTCAGCAACTCAGCTCTGGGATGTTATTGGTGATAAATGATCTGGGATGACAGCCAGTATCAGCATGGTGCTCACAGGGTATGGCACCAGACAAAGGGCTTACAGTCTGTGAGAGTTTCTAAGAAAAGTTTCTGTGTATTTCTCCTCATGCTATCTCCTTATCTAACATCACATTCGTCTGACACCCATTGCTCTCACTCACTCTGTCACTCTTTTTTTCACTCTGTTTATCTCACTTCACTGTGTTTCCTGATCTGACTTCAGACACCCCTTGCTCTCATTCTGTAGCTCCTTTTTTCACTCTGTTTATCTCACTTCATTGTCTTTCTCTCTGTTTATTTCTCTCCCTCTCAGTCTAGCTCCGATCATTCCCTCTATTTTCAAGCTGTCAAGTTGGAGAGCTCATGGATGCATGGTGGGCTGAATGGCCTCCTTCTGTGTTGGATTAATTCTGATGTTCACTGACCCACATTAAAAGTTGTGGTACCTGGCGAGACAAGCTGGTCCATACAATTAACCATTATATCTTCCTGTTTTCTGACATGCAGCGACATTGAAATATATGTTCAAACAAACAGATTCCTCATATTGAAATCAGAACACTTCAGACTGCCAGGCCAATGTCATCCGTACCCTTTGTTTTGTTTTGTTGGTCTTAGCTGGACTGGGATTAATCTTCCTTAGTCATTGTACCTGTGGACTATTCTGTGTTTCCATACAACCCTCCCCTCCCGCCGCCACACTCTAGTTTAAACCCTCGTAAAGGACAATAGCAAACCTGCTTGCCAGGAGATTGCTGCCAGTTCAAAGCCATCCCGTCCATCTTGTTTATATCCTACCTATCCCAATGATCCACATATCGGAGATTGTTATCAGTTCTTGTGCATCCCGTCCTTCTTGTGTGTATCCTACTGACTCGTGAATCCCAATGATTCACATATCGTAAATTGCAGCCATTTCAAGTTCATACCATCATTTTTGTGTATATCCTCCCGACTCGGGAATCCCAATGATCCACATATCGGAAGTGCTGCCCCCCCGACCAGCTCTTTGATCGTGTATTTAACTGTGTTACCTTACGATTCCTAACCTCACTCGCACGTGACATGTTCTAATGTCTCCAAAATTCAAATATCCTTTCAGCACAACTCCAGCAAGGCCTTTTCTTTAAACTGAATAGACTTGATAATAAAATCTAAGTGTGATGTCAGAAAGGTGAGACGACTGAATCAGTCCAATGACCACCGGATCTGATATCTATCCCCGCCGCCAAATCTGTTTGACAAGGCATACATATGGACGTTCTAGTTGCAGATGGACGAGGATAAACAGAAGATTAGAAAATGTGAGAGCAGATGGATGTAATTCAGTCCGTTTACTCAGATTTGATATTCAATTGGATTCTAGTTATTCTGTTCCTTTCAATGGCAGGGTCTTTACCCAGAATCACCAGCTGGGCAGAAAGTTCCCAGTGTCGTTGTGTGCACAGTCCTGCGAAGGGAGGATTCAATGCCAGGCAATGGGGTGTGGGGTGTCCCAGGGGTGGCACAAGGAAAGACTGCATGTAGTGACAATGGACTGCGGGAACTGAGAGAGATGGAATGGGCATCCTGGGACACTGCAGTCAGACAAGTGGCCGGGCAAGATTCCTAAACATCCAGAGGAACCCGCGAACCACGGCTGCTTTTACAAAAACCTGTCACATTTGCTGCATTTCTCCATCGAACAAAAGCAAAAATACTGTGGATGGTAGAAATCTGAAGCAAACACAGAGACGTACTGTGAAGAGAAAAAAGAGTTAATGCTGCAAATGCAGACACGGGAAGAATGTACAAAGTCCAAAGATTGGAAATGAATCCAAGTCCCCAGCACTGTGTGGCAGCATTGCTGTGTCACCATGCTGCTCAAACATGGATAATTGGGGATAGTATAGTTAAAAGCATAGATACTGTTCTCCGTGATCGGGATTAAGAGTTCTGAAGGTTGTGTTGCCTACATGGTGCTCGGGTTTGGGATATATCATCTGGGTTGCAGAACTTGGAGCGAGAGGGGAATGATCTAGTGGTCAGGGTCCGTGTAGGTGCCAATGACTGGACAAACAAATGACGATGAGAAGAGCGACGGGTAATACAGGACTGAACTATTATATCGGAATGCATGCAGTTTAAGGAATAAGGTAAATGAGTAAATGAGCAGGAGGATCAGATGGGGAGCTGAATATGCAAGGATATTTATCCTGTCCAAAAAATTGGCAGGTGGGCAGAGAGATAGAGTTGTCTCAGTATTAAGAATGGAATCGAATCAATGATCAATAAGAAGAAATGTAATAAGGTCAGATGGAGTAGAATCCGTGTCGGTAGAATTGGGGAATCAAAAAGGTGAAACGAATGCAGTTGGAGTTATATACAGGGAGCTGGGGTGTAAGATACACCTGGAGCTAGAAAGATCTGCAGGAAAGGCAAAGTTACAGTGATCATGTGGGATATTATTTTACAGATGGACTGGGAATTCAGATTGATAGGAAAAGGAATTTGTGGAATGTCTACGAGATGGCTTTTTGGAGCAGCTTGTGCAGGCAGACCAGATGAGGGGAGCTTAAGGTGACAGTAATCATAATATGATTGAATTTACTCTGCAGTTTCAGATGGAGAAGTTAGAATTAGAAGTAACGGTATTACAGCTGAATAAAGGCATTTACACAGACATGAGTGAGGAGCTGGGTAGAATTGACTGGGAGACCGGCCCAGCAGGAAAGACAATGCAACAGCAATGGCATGAGATTTTTGGAGTAATTCAGGATACAGCAGAGATTTATCCTGAGGAAAGAGAGGCTTGTATAGGTAGGGTGGGACAACCATAGCTGACTAGGAAAGTCAGGTACAGCATAAAAGCAAAAGAGAAATGATATAATGTGGCAAAGTGCAGTGAGAAACCTGAGGATTGGAAAGTTTACAAAGACAAAGCAGAGGGCAAACAAAATAAAATAAGGAGGGAGATTATTAAATATGGGGGTAAGCTAGCCAGTAAGATAAAGGAAGACTGTAACAGTTTCTTTCGATATATAAAGTACAAAAGAGTGGCAAAAGTGAACATTAGACTGCTGGAAAATGATATTGGAGAGATGTAGTGGGGAACGAGAAAATGGCCAAGGAACTGAATAATTACTTTGCATCAGCTTTCATGGTGGAAGGCACGAGTAATACCTTAAACATTCAAGAGATTGAGGAGCCAGAGCTGAGTATGATGGCCCCCACCATGGAGAACATGCTAGAAAAAAAATGTAATGGTCCGAAGGTGGTTACATAACCTTGACCAGATGGACTACTTCCCAGTGTTGTAAGGGAGATAGCTGAAGAGGGAGTGGAGGCAATCGTGATTATCTTTCAGGAATAACTGGAGTATGACACAATGCCAGAGCACTGGAAACCCACGAGCGTGACACCCCTTTTTAACAAGGGAGTAAGGAAATAGACAAAAAAAAACACCATGAATAGTTTAACCTCTGTCATGGGTAAGATCCTGGAATCCATTGTGAAGGATGAGATTTCTGAATTCTTGAAAGTGTTTGGTAAAATAGGGCAAAGTCGGCATGATTTCATCAAGGGAAGTTAATGCCTGACAGATCTATTGGAATTCTTTGAAGAGGAAATGAGCAGCTCGACCAAGCACAGCCAATGGATGTAATTCACCTGGAATTCAAGAAGGCCTTGCAAGGTGTCACACAGGAGATTACTGAGTATGATAAGGGTCCGTGGTGTTAGAAGGTACTGGCATGGATAGAAGCTTGTCTGTCTGGCAGAAAGCAGAGAGTGGGGATAAAAGTGTACTTCTCAGGATGGCAGCCGGTGACAGGTGGTGATCCAAATGCTCAGTGTTGGAATCATAGCTTTTTACTTGTTACATTAACAATCTAGAGCAGGGAATTGAGGACACTCTGGCTGGGTTTGCAGATGATACAAAGATAGGCAGATGGACAGGTCGTGCTGAGGAAGCATAGAGGCTGAACAAGGATTTGGACAGGGAAAGAGATCGTCAGATGCATTCCAACGTTGGAAAGTGTGAAGTCATGCAGTTTTGCATGAAGAATAGAGGCATAGTCTATTTTCTAAATGGCAAGAAAATTCAGAAATCTGAAGTCCAAAGGGACTTGGGAATTCTAGTGCGGGATTCTCTCAAGGTCAACTTGCAGGTTGAGGCGGTAGTTAGGAGGGCAATTGCAATTATGATTGGAAGCATTTACGACGAGAAGAATTGAGTATAAGAACTGACTGTATACGGCCCTGGTCAGACCACATTTGGAGTATTGTGTTCATTTTTGATCTCCATACATCAGGAAGGATGTACTGGTCCTGGAGCGTGTTCAGATGAATTTCTCGAGAATGGTCACAGGAATGAAAAGCTTATTGCATGAGGAATGTTTGAGTACTCTGGGGCTATACTTGACGAAGTTTGAAAGGATGAGAGTGAATGTCATTAAAATAGACAGAAGACTGAATGGCATGGAGAGAGTGGATGTTGATAAGATGTTTTCATTGGACTAGGATCTGAGGGCACAGCCTTAGATGAAAGGGAAAACCTTTTAAAAAGTGATAAGGACAAAGTTAATGAACCATAGAAGGGTGAATCTTTGAAATTTATTGCCACAGAAGGCTGTGGGGGCAGATCATTGAGTATATTTGAGACGGAGATAGGTAGTTTTTGATTATCCAGGGGATGAAGGGTTACGGGGAGAAGGTGGGAGAATGGGTTTTAGAACACTATCAGCGATGATTGAATGACGGAGCAGACCCGATGGGCTAACTGTCCTAATTTATGCTCCAATGTCTTATAGTCTTCTGGTCTAAACCTTAAGGAAGTACCTTGCATTTCTGAAAAGATAGATTCATGTTCTTCATGAAGGTCAGAAGCTGTTGGGAATAGTCAACTGTTTTAGAATGAAGGTGATGTGGCTGCTGTCGGGGTGGTGGATAATGTGACATTCAGTGCAGGATCACATACCAGCTGCACTGTATTCATGTAGGGAGAGTTTATTCAAATATTGGACCACTCTGTCTCTTTCAATCGGGAGTAGGGGTTGGGGTGGGTGGGCGTAACGTCCGCCCAGGCACTTTAGCTATCCTGAATCATGCATCCTGAGTGAAATAGCAGTCATGGAATTTATCACATTCGCATTGTTGTTTAGAATATAAGGAGTGATTGTCCATTCCTCTCAGGTTTCAGTGCAATCACCTCTTGTTCTCTCACAGTGCTACAGATCAACCTGCAGTCACTCCTCATGGTGCCATCATCCCAGGGATTAATCTGGTGGAACTCCTCTTCACTCTCTCTGTGGGAAGGAGATCAGTCCATATAATGGAAAGAAAATCTGTCCACAATGCCACAAATACTGCCTCAAAAACACTCACAGGTTTGATCACAATAATTCATTTCCCTCAATTAGCTGGCTCTATTTCTTTCGTGTTACACAGGAAGCAATTCATTTCCAATGCACTGCCACTGAAGTAGAATTTAAAAAACATCCTTACATCTGTAGGTTAGCATCAATAAAGCCAGTACCAGAGGTGCCCATGGAGATGGACATCACTCTTGGGAGAGACTCAGTCACAAAGAATACATCTAAAACAGTGAATGGCTACCTACCTGAATGGAAATGAGCCGTTGGAATATGGGATGCAGGCAGAGGAAGGGAGCTACCTTTCCTTTTGTTCTGCCGTCACGGGATGTGTGCAGCCATGGTCAGGCCAGTATGTTATGCCGATCTTGAACTGAGTGGCTGGTTCAGCTGTTCCAAAGGACAAGAAATAATAAAACAAATTGCCGTGAATTTGCAGTTAAACAGAGACTTGACCAGAGAAAGATGACCTACTGCCTTCTCTAATGGGCATAAGGCAAGCCGATATCAACAGATTATCATTCTGTGGTTCTGGAATACGAGCCAATGACGTGACCCACCATACACTCTCTGCCCATCTTTCAGATATTGTGCAGAGAACAAGTTAAACATCTCAAGTGCAATCATTTTGCAATGGACACGAGGTTAGAAGGGACATGAAACAGATGTACCTGCAATTAACAAAGGCACAAACGATGGTTTATTCAAAAGATTTGAACTGGGACGTCATAATGGTGGTACTGGACAGGATTGGTGTGTGGGGAGAATATAGAGATGTACACTTTGCAGGAGAAAACGAATCAAAGAGGTTGAGAACAGTGTGTTTTACCCTTGCGTATTAGTGAGTAATTTGTAAATAATAGTTTGCTAGTAATAATTTCTAAGGAATGGAATCTTTGATTTCAGCTGAAAACGTTGGCTTGCAACTTTTCAAAATCTGCATATCATGAGCATCGATTCAGTTCAGACCATTTCACTAAACAGACAGAGTGACTTACAGGAATACCAACTATAACAAGGATATGATAGTAACCAGTTTGAATAACCAGCAGTACATCTTCAATCTGCAATGCTAATGATATCCAAGGCTGGGAAAGCCAGTAAAGACTCCAGGATAAACTCCTGTCCATTGTTGGAACATTCCAGTCTAATGTTCCCAGACTTCCATCTCACCTGCCCTTCTCTCTGAAGCTGCTAATCCCTTTTCCTGCTGTGGGGCATGCTCCCGCTCACACTATGGGGTAAAACAATGAAAACATTCCCTTATTGATAGGAGAGAGAAGCTCTCTAGGGAGGCATACGATCCATGGACACTGACATAATTACAATCGCTGAACAAATACCTCCAGTTATCCCCTTTGAATTCAATGCCACTTTATTAAAGTTCAAAATAACTTTGAACATTTACGCGTTCTGGGTATGACATGCGAGTGTGACTGAAGGAAGGAATGTTGAAAATAGCATACTGATTGTGTGCAATCATTCATTCAGTCTTGGATATGAAAGTAATGCCAGACGTTTAACGGAACATAAACATGCTTCGCTGTTCATAAATACAGCAATACAACCCGTAACTACTGATCAGCCATTGCAAAATCAGTAAAACATTGAGAAAACATCTATCATCCATGATCTGAGAGTAAAATATGCAAAAGAAAACGTGGGTTACAACAAAAACACAGAATGGATACGTTAACAGAGAGTTGCACATGACAAATACAGTTCAGATTGTTATTCCAGGATCAGAGAGGGCAGGTGTGGGTCATGCTGTTGATGTTATCAATGTTAAGGAACTGTCATGAAGTGTCATTTAATGGACTTCAATTACATTGTGATTATGATACTGGGGAAAAGACAGAAGATGGAGAGGGCTGGGGGACATAGCTGATTAGAATGCGTGGAGGGACAGTGATGTTCACCATTTACCAGAATTGGAATGTTACTCTTTATAATTTATATGAAGAACACATTCAAGAATGCATCTACAATGAGGAATTAACAGAGACAATATTAATGAAATGCGTTTATGCAATATAAAATACAGGAACAAAACTATTTTCTGCACACACCAATATATGCAAAGTACAAAGAGATAAGGTTATTAAAATACACTCTTGATATTGAACTATATAAATTGAAATGTGAATTACGTAACTAGTAAAGTGGCGTGCAAACTTTATCAATCATTATTTGACCCACAGCTAAGATCGTGATTTCACCTGTCAGTGAGTCCCCTCACTGAGATTCTCTGGCCTAGTCTCTCATACAGTATCGGTGAGGGTTGTGTGTGTGGGGCGGGTGTCGAGAAGGCGGGGTGGTGGTTATCATTTCCTGTTGCTCTTGGCGCAGTCTATTTAAAACTCTGCTTTCTCCATGGAACCAACCAATTGGCCTAATGGGTTCTGTTTAGCTGTCAGTAATCCAGCTCTGTGATATTGTTGGAAATACATAATCTGGGATGACAGGCAGTATCAACACAGTGCTCACAGTGTAATGGCGCCCAGACAAAGGGCTTGCCGTCCAGAAAAAAATCTGAATACAACTTCTAACTTCCGTTTGTCCATATTTATCTATCGGAATGCAGTCTTCTGATCTACCTAACTTCACCCTCATCTAACACCTCTTCCTCTCACACTCAGTCAGTTGCTCCCCTTTCTATACATTCTCAGTTTATGTCCCTTTATTTGCTTTCTCTCTGTTTATTTCTCCCTCACACAATCTTTCTTCACACACTCTATCTCCAATTGTGCAGTTGGAGAGCTTGCGACGTTATGATGGGCTGAATGGCCTCCTTCCATGCCATAATATTTGAGATTCTCTAACGCGCAATAAATACTTCCTGGAAAGACATGCTGGTCCGGTGACAGCTGCAGTGCGCAATCACCATTATCTTTTCCTGCTCTTCTCTGGTGTACAGCTGCCTTGAAATGTCTGTTCAGACAAAACAGACTGAATGAAATTCGAGCAGTCGAGAAGGTGTTCATGACTGTGTATTTCAATCAGGATTTTATGAAAGATGAGATTCCAGAATAACATAAGCAATGAATGAAAAACAGGGTAACACAAGAAATGGCAGCTGAGTACAACATGTGGATCTCTAGGTCTCATGGTATTACCAAGAGATTATCAATCCAGACAAAAATAGCTCCTGTTCTGTGGATCAAGGTTGAATCCCGCCACTGCAGATGGTGGAAATTCAATTCAATAATGTAAAAATATCCCTGGAATTAAGAATCTACTGCTAAGAATGAAATCATTGCTGATTGTCAGAAAAGTCCACCTGATTCACTAATCTTCCATCCTCATCTGGTCTGGCTGACATGCAAGTCCAGACCCAAAGCAATGTCACTGACTCCCAATCACCTCCTGAAACGGTCTAATGAGTCATTCAGTTGTTTCAATCGCTACAAAGTTTCAAATAAATGAAACCAAATGGACCACCTGTCATCGAAATGGGCACCGGAAAAGTCAACATTAGAAACATCACTGTAGAACCTGCAAAGCCTTCCTTACTAACATTTGAGGTCTAGTGCCAACATTGGAACAACTGCCTTACAGACTAGTCAAGCAACAGCCTGACATAGCCATACTCACGGAATCATACCTTATGGAAACAACACTAGGCGAAAGCACTGACTGTGGAAAGGGCACAAAGTGTATTCTGGCTGAGGCATTTCAAAGTCGACCATCAAGAATGGTTTTGGCAGCTGGACTACAGATCATGCTGGTCGGGTCCGAAAGGAAATAGCTGCTAGATTGGGTTTGCAGCAGGTGGTGAGGGAAAGAAAGAGAGGGTGAAAAAAGTCTATTGTGTTGTGTGGCACTATCACCATGCTAAATGGCACAGATTTTTAGCAAATCTACCAACTCAAGACTGAACGTCCACAAGACACTGTGGGCCATCAATAGCAGCAGAACTATACTCCAGCACAATCTGTAACGTCACCCCCCGCCCCAGCATGTCCCCCATTCAACCATTACCATCAATCCAGAGGATTAACTCTAGTTCAATGGAGAATGCAGAGGGCATGCCAGGATCAGAACCAGGAATATATAAAGATAAAATGTTCATCTGCTGAAGCTTCCAAACAAAAATACTGTGAGTTTAGCAATCAGAGAATCAATGCATCAGAATTAAGCTCTGCAATCCTGCTAATCTGATCCTGAACGCTGGCGGACGATTAAACAACTCACCGGAGTCGGAGTCTCCACAAGTATACCCAACCTCAATGATGGAAGAGTCCAGCACATCAGGGCAAAATATAAGGCTGAAGCTTTCGTTGCAATCTTCAGTCAGAAGTTGTGAGTGGGTGATCCATTGCAGCCTCCTCCGGTGGTCCCCATTATTACAGATAGCAGACTTCAGCAAATTCGATTAACTGATATTAAGAAACAGTTGAGGTTCTGCTGCTATTGATGGTCAAATGTGTCTTACGGACGCTCAGTCTTGAGTTGCTGGATCTGCTAAACGTCTGTGTCATTTAGCATGATGATAGTGCCACACAACGCTATAGAGTTTATGGAGACAATAGACTTTGTCTCCACAAGGACATTGTCGTGGTCACTTTTGCGGATATTGTCATGGACAGATATATCTGTAGTTGGTAGGTTGGTCAGGTATGTTTTTTTAACTTCTCGTTCTTTCTCTCACCATCTGCTGCAGACCCAATCTAGTAGCTCTGTCCTTTAGGACTCGACCAGCGTGATCAGTAGTACTGATGCCAAAACCATTCTTGATGGTCGACTTTGAAATGCCCCAGCCTGAATACACTTTGTTCCCTTTTCACAGTCAGTGCTTTCTCCAAGTGTTGTTTAACATGGAGGAGTACTGATTCAGATGAGGAACGAAGTTACGTGGTATTCAGTGAGAGACTCCTTTGTCCATGTTAATTTCTGTTATTTCCGTAAGGTATGATTCCATGAGTATGGCTATGTCAGGATGTTGCGTGACTAGTCTGTAAAACATTTGTTCCAATGTTTGCACTAAACCTCAGGTGTTAGTAAGGAAGACTTTGCAGGTTCTACAGTGATGTTTCTAATGTTGACTTTTCCGGTGCCGATTTTAATGACAGGTGGTCCATCTAGTTTCATTTGTTTGAAACTTTGTAGCAATTGGTACAACTGAATGATTCATTAGACCATTTCAGGGGGCGATTGGGAGTCAATGACATTGCTTTTGGTCTGGCGTTGCATGTCAGCCAGACCAGGTGAGGATGGAAGTTTCCTTCATTGCAGGATATTAATGAACCAGGTAGATTTTTCTGACAATCGGCAATGATTTCATTCTCATCAGTAGATTCTAATTCCAGGGATATTATTGAATTGAATTTCCACCATCTGCAGTGGCGGGATTCAACCTGGATCCACAGAACAGGAGCTGATTTTTCTGGATTGATAATCTATTGGTAATACCATGAGACCTACCTGGAACCATATGTTGTACTCAGCTGCCATTTGTTGTGTTGCCCTGCTTTTCATTCATTGCTTAAGTTATTCTGGAATTTCATCCTTCGTAAAATCCTGATTGTAATACACAGTCATGAAGGCCTTCTCAAATGCTCGAATATATAAAGAGAAAATGTTCATCTGCTGAAGCTTCCAAACAGAAATACTTGCGTGCCAGATAGCATAAACAGTCAAGGACACACACAGCTTAGCAATCACAGAACCAATGCATCAGAATTAAGCTCTGCTCTCCTGCTAATCCGATCGTGAATGGTAGCGGACAATTAAACAACTCACCGAGTCGGAGTCTCCACAAATATCCCCAACCTCAATGATGGAAGAGCCCAGCACATCAGTGCAAAATGTAAGGCTGATGCTTTCGTTGCAATCTTCAGTCAGAAGTTTTGAGTGGACGTTCCATTTCGGCCTCCTCCAGTGGTCCCCAACGTTACAGATAGCAGTCTTCAGGAAATTTGATTAACTGATATCAAGAAACGGTTGTAGGCACTAGATACTGCAAAGGCTATGGGCCCTGGTAACATGCTGGCAATAGTCCTGAAGACTTGTACTCCAGACCATCCCGCTCCCCTAGCCAAGCTGTTCCAGTATGTTTACAAACCGACAATGGGGAAAAACAGCTCAAGTGTGTTCTGTACATAAAACGCAGGACAAATTCAACCCGTCCAAATACCGCCTTATTAGTCTACTCTCCATCATCAGTAAAATGATGGAAGCTGTCATCAACGGTGCTATCAAGCAGCACCTGCTCAGCAGTAACCTGCTCAGTGACGCCCAGTTTGGGGTTTGTCAGGGTCACTCAGCTCCTGACCTCGTCACAGCCTTGGTTCAAACATAGAAAAAGGAACTGAATTCCAGCCCTTGATATCAAGGCTGCATTCTGCCAAATGTGACATCAAGGACCCCAAGCAAAAATGGGATCGCGGGCCAACGCTCCATTATTGAAGTCATACCTGACAGATAGGAAGATGGTCATTGTTGTTGGAGGTCAGTTATCTCAGCTCCAGAACATCTCTGCTGTAGTCCCTGAGGATATTGTCCTAGGTCCAGACATCTTCAGCTGCTCGAACAATGACCTTGCTTCCATCATAAGGTCAGAAGTGGGGATATTCGATGATGACGGCACAATGTTCAGCACCATTGGCAAATGCTCAGATACAGAAGCAGTCCATGCCCAATGCAACAATATCTGGGCAATATCCAGGCTTGAGCTGGCAAGTGGCAAGTAACATTTGCGCCACATAAATTCAGACAATGACTGTCATCAATAAGAAACAATATAACCACTTTGTATTCAGCAGCATTATCATCACCAGACTCCCCCGCTATCAATATCCTGGGGGGTTTCATTGATCAGAAACTCAACCGGACTCGCCACATGAATATAAGAGCAGATCAGAGACTAGGAATACTGCATGAGTGACTCACCTCCTGACTACCCATAGCCTGTCCATCATCTACAAGGCACAAGTCAGGAATGAGATGGAATATACTCAGTTGCACCACATCCACAAGCATTCCCTCCCTTCACCATGGTCACTCAGGAGCAGCAGTGTGCACTATCTACAAGACACAATGGAGAAATACTCAAAGATCCTCAGACAGCTCATTCCAATCTCACGAACACTTCCATCTGGAATGACAAAACCAGTAGACGTTTGGGAACACCACCTGCAAATTCTCCTCCAAACGAGTCAACATCCTGATTTGGAAATATATCGCCGTTACTTCACTGTTGCTGCGTGAAAACCATGGAATTCCCTCTTTAATCACTAATGGGTCACCGCACAGCAGGTAGATTGCAAGAGTTCGAGAAGGCAGCTCAGCACCACCTACTCAAGGGCAACTGGGGACGGGCAAGAAATGCTGGGCACATCCAGCGATGCCCACATCCAAAAAAGACTTTTTAAAAAAATAGTTCCAAGTTTTGCATCTCGAAGGGACAAGTTATCTGATTTGAACAAGAACAGGAAAACTTTTTTCTAATATTGAGCGTTTTAGACTTTTCGATGACTTATTGTTGCTGAGTGCTGTGGTAAATTGCATCTGTTTTAGTTAAATCAGCAATACTGGTGTAACAAGATCAATCCATCGAAAATACCAGACAGAAAATGACAATCATCGTAGAGAGAATGTACTCCCGCCAGATGAGACTCACTGATAGCAGGTCGTATTCAAAATATTAATGGAATACTGGCTGACACTGAATCCTCCCACCGTCCATATCACAGGAGTTACCATTAACCAGAACGTGAAGTCAAATCAGCATCCAAATGCAAGGGTTACAAGAGCAAGTCAGACCTACAAGTCTATACTGATAATAGACCCTATGACCTAAACGGCATGAGATATAGCAATAGATTTTGGCCATTCAGCTCATTCCTTCACTCTGATATTGTGCCATTTTGTCATTGTCTCTATGAAAAGTGGAAATATCTTCTACACACAGACTGTATCAATCTTTTCAGTAATCCATTAGTTTCAATCAGACCCCCCCCCGCCCCCCCGCCACCACCACAACTCTTCTATATTCCATCATGTACACACACTGCCGCTCATATGACAAGCCGTCATCCCCAGGATGGATCACCTCCAACACCAGCAGATCTTTCTCTAGAGATAGTGTCCAAAACAGCTCACAATTGGCCAAATGCTGTCTGTCCATAGCCCATTACATTCTCAGCAGTATGTCTCCTGTCTTGTGTTCTTGGTCTCTTGAAATGAATGCGAACATTGTTTTTGCTTTCCTAACTGCCAACTGAACATGCACGTTACCCATAAGAGAGGACGAGTGTTTCAAAATGCTTTTGTGCTTCGGATTTAATGGATACTATTAGTACATAGTGTCTCCTCTATTCTGCCTACCAAAGTCCATATTTTCACACGTTCCCATATTGTGTTCCATCAGCCACGTGTTTTCCCACAGTCCTAAACTATTAAAGCCTTTCTGCAGCTTCCCCACTTCCTCAATATCATCTGCAAACTTAGCAAAACTGAATTCAAGTCCCTTGTTCAGTTTTTTTCATATATAATATATTTCCTGGCTCCCTAAGGACTGTCCGCCATCTACAAGGCACAACGGTCAAGGTGCTTGACTCAATTCAGGTTGAAACAGTGGCTTGACTTGAATTACACCTGTAAAATCTTCACGCCCTGCACCACTGACTCTCAGTAGAAGCACACCCTACCCTCTTTTGTTGTGAGTTTACTTCATTATGGCGCAGAACCCCAGTCTATTGATCACACTCCGTCTCAACACTAACTGAGTGGTGCTCACACCAACCATGTCACTGTGTATTGATGACGATGGAGGGAGGTCGGCGACGGGATCTCTGTGATAAATAACTCTGTGACTGTCAGGCTGAAACCTGCCCCGACAGCCTCGGATGTACCTGTGCCCGCTGAGACCGCTGCAGACATGATCAGTCTTCCTGCAGGTCAAATCAAGGAAAGCGCTGGGCCTGGATAGTGTTCCAGGCTGAGCACTCAGATCCTGTGAGGACCAACTGGCAGAGGTATTCACATACAATTTCAGACTCTCCCTCCCACAAGCTCAAGTTCCAATCTGCATCAACCTTGTAAGTGAGAAAGCTCATGCTTTAATGACTTGATGATTACTGCCCAATGGCTCTAACCTCAATAAACATGGAGTGATTTGGAAGGCTGGTTATGGCCCACATCACCTCCAATCTCCCAGCCTGACTTGATCCCCTTTAATTTGCCGACTGATGTAACGGGTCCACAACAGATGCCATACCCCAAGTCCTGCACTCATCCCTAGGACATCTGGACAACAAAGATACCCACTCCAGACTCCTGCTCATTGATGACACCTCCACCTTAAACATCACTATGCCCTCCAGACTGATCTCAAAATTCCGTGACCTGAGTCGCAGCTCCACCCTCTGCAACTGGATTCCCCGGTTCCTGACTCACTGACCACAATTAGTGAAGATAGGTATCTGCACCTCTGCCACAATAACACTCAACACTGGAGCTCCTGGAGAATGTGTCCCCAGCCCCCCACTGTACTTCCTGTACACACACGGCAGTGTCCCTCAGCCCACAACTGTACTCCCTGTATATGCACAGCTGTGTACTTACCCCCGACTGTATAGCCTGTTCACCAAGAGATATGCCCTCAGCCCCAAATGTACTCCCTGTACACATATAGCTGTGTCCTCAGCCCGCTCCTGCACTCCCTGTTCACACACGGCTGTGTCGCTCAGCCCCCTACTGTATTCCCAGTACACACACGGCTGTGTCCTCAGTCCCCTACTGTACTCCTGTATAAACATGGCTGTGTCATCAGCCCCCTACTGTACTCCCTGTACACACACAGCTGTGTAGTTCAGCCCCCTACTGTATTCCCTGTACACACACGGCTTTGTCATCAGCCCCTTACTGTACTTCTGCATAAACACGGCTGTGTCCTCAGCCCCCTACTGTACTCCCTGTACACACACAGCTTTGTCCTTAGCCCCCTACTGTACTCCCTGTACACACACGGCTGTGTCCTCAGCCCCCTACTGTACTCCGGTACACACACGGCTGTGTCCCTCAGTCCCTACTGTACTCTGGTACACACACGGGCCGTGTTGCCAAATTCCAAACAATCCCGACTGTAAGTTTGCTGATGACATCACCAAAGCAGGAGGGATAACAAACACCGATGAGTCTGAACACAGAAAGGAGATAATGGGTTTGGTGGTGGCATGGTGGAATGATAATCACCTCCCTCTCAAATTCGGCGAAAGTAAAGAACTGATCATTGACTTTCAAACAAAAGGAGGGCAACACACCCCGATCTACATCAACGGTCGAGACAGTGCAGAGCGTCAAGTCCCTCGGAGTGATGATAACTGGCAACCTACCCTGGATTTCTCACATAGGTGTGACAGTCAAGATGGTTCAAAAACATCTCTCCTTCCTCACTTGGCTCAGGATATTTAGCATGCACTACTTCTACCGATGCACTATTGTGAACGTACTGTCTGGGTTCGTAGACAGTATGGACTGGTACAGCAACACTATGCTCAGGAACATCAGAAACTACAGACGATTGTTTTCACAGCCCAGACTATGACGGACTCCAGTCTCCGAACCATTGACTCTATTTACACGGCTCGTTGTCGCAGAAAGGCTGCCAACATCTATCCAAGATTACTGAGGGAAGGGAGAGAGGAAAGAACGAGGGCCTTAACAGATATCTTTGTAACATCCTTGA
The DNA here is from genome assembly GCF_020745735.1 of Hemiscyllium ocellatum. NCBI lineage: Eukaryota > Metazoa > Chordata > Chondrichthyes > Orectolobiformes > Hemiscylliidae > Hemiscyllium > Hemiscyllium ocellatum. The sequence continues at coordinate 70,029 of NW_026868677.1, read as the reverse complement.
AAACAACTGAGGTCCTGGAGGACTGGAAAGTTTCTAATCCCCTTGTTTAAGAAGGGTAGCATGAATAATCCAGTTAATAATAGACCAGTGAGCCTGATGGCTGGGATAGGAAAGCTGCAAAAGACGATACTGAGGGATAGGATCTATTCACATTTGGATGAAAATGGTCTTATCAGTGATAGGCACAATGATTTAGGGCAGGGAAGGTCATGTCTAACCAACTTAATAGAATTATTTGAGGGAGTGACAAAGTTTATTGATGAGGGAGGGGCTGTCGATGTCATGAACATGAACTTCAGGAAGGCGTTTGATAAGATTTCCCATGGTGGGGTTATGGAGAAAGTGAAGTCACATGGTCTCCAGGGTGTGGTAGCTGCATGGATAAAGAACTGGCTTGGCAACAGGGGACAGAGCGTAGTAGGGGAAGGGAGTTTCTCAAAATGGAGAACTGTGACCAGTGGTGCTCCATTGAAGATGTTTCTGGAAAGATACATGAATGGGCAGGGAACATGGGGATTCAGACCTTTAGAAAATCGGATACAGGTTAAGATGGAGGATTTGGATCGGCGCAGGCTTGGGCCGCCGAATGGCCTGTTCCTGTACTGGAATGGTGTTTGTTCTAACATTACCAAAGACCCATCATATGCCTGAAAAATCTCCTACAACCTCTTCCATCAGGCTACAAGATACAGACGCTTGAACACACAGAGCAGTAAGTTCAGGAACAGCTTCTTCCTGGCTGTTATTAGACTGATGAATGGACTCTCTAATCTCAGATAATGCTTATTTTGTTCATATTGACCTCGCCTAGCGCACGCCCTGTGCAGCGTAACCTATATGCCTCTCAGACATGTTTTACAGCCATCGTTCAGTACATCCATGCTTACCATGATCTTCCTGGACATCTTGGCACAGGACAAAATAAATCCTCACCTCCCTACACCCATCTCCCTCCAGTGCTCCGGCCGAGGTATCTCCATTCATCACCCCCAGCTCCTCCCATTCCACCGAGCTCCCCTTGACCCTATCCCCATCTCCCTGTAACCTTTGTCTCTCACAGTTTCTCTCACACTGTCTATTTCCCTGTGTTTTCTTTTTCACTGTCTTCTGTTTCTTTCCCTGAACCTATTATCTTCCCTTCTCCCTCCACATATGACTGTTTGTTTCCTTGTTTTGTTTCCTTTCTCTCTTTGACTGACTGTCCACCTGTTTCCCTCGCTGTGTTCCCTCTTTCCTTCCCTTTGTTTCTGTCTCTTTTTCCTTCGTTGTGATGGTGATGGCTTCTCTTTTCGTTTGAAGCAAGTAATGGCTCATTGGTTCGATGTTGACAATACAAGACACTCAACAGGGTTTGGGAAAGAGGATAGAATTTTAAATTATCAGTTAAATTTCAATTGTTGTCAAAACAGCAACGAGAACCTGGGTATCCATTTAACAGCCAATTGTTACATCTAACTATTTTGAAACCACCCGTCTCCCAGTGCTCTGCATACTGGCAACTCAAAGCATTCTATTCGTATGCATAACGACCTGACATGGTAACTGCTCTGCCTAGGATCATAAGGAAATACAGACGGTTGTGTGCACAGCCCAGACCATACCCGGAAGACAACCTTCCGTCCATTTGTAGTTGTTATTGTCGCAGAAAGGCTGGCAACATCAAAGATCTCTCCCAAACTAGTAATGATCTCCGACAACCTCTTCCAACAGGGAGGAGACACAGAGGCTTGAAAACATGGACTGGCATGCTCAGGAACACTTCCTTCCCTACCATTATTAGACTGACAAATTGACACCTCTCACTTTTCAAATAATATTACTCTTACTAATGTTGATCTTACTTTGCACATCTCCTGTGAAGCTGTAACCTTGTATGCATCACTCTGTCCAAGGACCCTGTGAACTGTTTTCTTGTTTAGGGTCATGTGCATGCACTCCAATAAAAACAAACCATTCCATAGTACATTTGACTAAAATAAATAAAACCAAATCAGATCAAACACGTTGACTGCAGTGGCTTAAGGTCTTCTCAAGGGCAACTGGAAAAATGAACTAATGCTGCCCCAGTCAGAGATACCCATATCTAATTAATGAATATAAGAAGATGACCACACTTAGGAAGGACAGACAGAGGGAATCAAATCGCTTTAAATATGATCTTAGATATATACAGTTTTCCCTCACTATTTGTAAGTAGAATGTTCCTACAAAACCGTTCACAAGCGGATATGGTGTAAAGTGCAGTAGCACTAATTTATATGGGAAAAACGTCAGCTTTCTTCGTAAAAGTGAAAATCCTGTTCGGATTTCTTTTGGTGAACGAAACAATGTCAAAATGTAAGTCATTTGGAAAAGGAAGTGGCGAAAAGTGAACTTTTGAAAAGCGGGGGATACCTGTATTTACAAGGGCATGATATTCAGGAAGATGGGAAAGGCGAAAAATAAATGAGGTGAATCTCACATTTGATTTCCAGCCCAGCTGATCATCATTCTCTTTGTTTGCTCTTTTTCTTCTGTATCTCCCTTTCTCTATTGATTCCTCCTCCCCTTCAAAGCAGACTTCCCTGTCAACGGTATTAATCACACTCCTTTCCTGATGCTTTCTTTTCAGGAAAGTTTCCCCTCCACTTCCTGTTCGTTTCTTTGCATTTCTTTGTATAATTTCAGATTTTCAGCATCTTCCCTTATTTGATTTCACCTTCAATTATTTTAATCCATGGAATGTTGTCATCCCTGCCAAGAACAGCATTTGGTGACCATCACTAATTGCCCTGACTCTGAGGCCATTCCACAAGCCAATATAAAGTTAAGCACATTGCCATGGGTCACAATTAACCCAGACCGGGTAATAACACTAGATTTCTTTACCGAAGGTGATCAGTGAAAGAAAAAGGTTTTCAGAAAAAATGTTGCTTTTATGTTTGTTTTTCGTGAAATTCACTTTTATTCCAATTCTTATCATTTTAAAATAAAATTCTGTCATCAGCTGTGGTAGGACTTGAAACAAATAACTTGAAACAATATCTTTCAATTAATAAGATTTGCTTCTGAAATGCATCCAACGACATTCCTACATTCATACATTGTCCTAATCATGAAGTAACGTCCAAGACAAGAACAATTTTATGGTTGAAATATTTGTAACCGGAAAAGTGGTTATCAGAGAGCGAGAGACAGTAATTCTTAATTTTACCAACGTGCAGCCAATGGTTTGTTCAGCCACATCACTGAAGCAGAGTTGGATATTGGGGATATTATGAGCTGGGAGTGGACAGGTTTGGTGACAGAGAGAACACGAGACATAAATCAGTTCTGGGCAAAAAGGGATGTCGAGGTGGTGCACAATTTTGTTCGCAGATGTTTGTGAGGGAGTGGTCTGCAATTCATGGGTAATGAATGGAGACTGCAATTGACACTGAAGACAATAGTTTCTTTCTCTGACAAATATAGATAACAGAATTTTCAACGAACTTCAAAGTTGTTTATGAGATTAATGAATGGACAGAGGTAGAGAACACCAACAATAGCGAAAATAGGTTAGTAGCACACCCTCCACCCCGCCCAGAATAATCATAAGCACCGTTGATATCCGATATTGTAGAAATTCCTAATAGGGGGAAATCTTGAAAAGCCTCAAGGAAAATCTCCTCTCCATTGTTGTAATGTTCCAATGCGCTATTCTCAGATTCAGATTTGTCCTCTCTCTGTCTACACAGCTGTTGATCTCTGTTACTGTTGGAGCAGTGGGATAGAACACTGAATGAACCCCTCACCAATAGGAGAGGGAAACTCTCCAATGACACGTTTGCATTGCATGGAGACTGACATCAATCACAGTCACTGAGCAAACAGTCCTAGATTTCAATACACTCCATTCAGTTCACAATATAACTGAACTGGACTACATGTTGGCATTGCTTGCCATTGGTCACATCTCCCATCACCAATTGCTCTGGTGAAGTCAGTTGTGAGGGAGAATGATGGATGTTATCTTTTCGTAGGCTAGATGATTCTGTTCTGTTGCCCATTTATTATGCTGTAACCATTTCTCCCCAAATCCATCCGCCCCAAAAAGAATCACAATCAGGATGTTACTATGGTGATCTCTCCTCCACGGGAACAAACGCCAGCGAACAGACTGTCACTGGGCACAGTTGCCCTGAACATAGACAGGAAGTGTGTTCCTCGCCCTGTACAAGAAGGCAACTTTGGGACTTCCATAGGGAATATGCTTCAGTAATTAATTTATACAAATTGACAAACTTCCAAATGCAGTTTTATTTGCTGTAAAATAATTTTTTTTCACATTTTGGCTTCAGTCCAAAACCAAAAGTGATAATTACAATGAACTTATTCATTAAGCCTTATGAATTAATGAGTCAGGTTCGAATGAACATGACATTGGCTGCGAGATGTGGCGGAATGGGTCACTGGCTGCGGAGACTACATGGGGAGTACATGATATTGCCCAGTCATCATCACTCTTTCTCACAGACAGAATTAAATCTAATGCATAGGGAAACAGCCAACATTTGGAAGATGAATGACGACGTGATCTGAACAGGATAATTTTAAATGTGATGAAATGAGCAATATTTATATACGCACCATTTTATCTTTGAGTATACAGATTGAGTAGGGTCGCTGGATCTGAAACATTAACTTTGATTTCTCTTCACAGATACCGCCAGACCTGATGAGCTTGCCCACTAAGTTCTGGGTTTTATTTTAGATTGATTATATTGTTCATATCTGGCAGGATACTTACAATTAAAAGCAGACACTAATAACAAAATGTGAAGAGCTATGGGGATAATACAGGAGACTAACAGTAGAGATATAGTCATTTCAAGCTGGAAGAGACGATGGGCTGAGTTCCCCCAACTTTTGCTGTAAATAATTCCATGATATGTAATCAAAGCCTTTGGAGATGGGGTAGACAAGCTAGTTCAATGAAGAATACAGAGTGTTCCATCATCAATAATCTATTCCTAATATCTCATGAAATTTCAGCTGGCTCTGAAATGTCTTTTCAAACAAAGTGGAGTCCGTGAGATTTACAGGACATTCAGAAAAATATTATTTTTTTCCTTTGAATCCTAAAGAAGAAACAGATTTTGGGCATAACACAGGTGTCCCAGACGCACCAACTATAATAGGAACAGAAAAGGACTACATTGTCCACATGGAACCAAAATCAGCATGTAGCCCTGTCAAGAAATACGAAATAGGGAAGCATGAAATACAAACAGAAAATGGTGGAGAAACGCGACAGATGAGGAAGTATCTGCAGAGAGGAACAGAGTTATACATCGAATATGATATGACACTGTTCTGAAAAAGTCATATTGGAATCAAAGGTTAATTCTGTGTATCCCTGCTCAGAGGGTGCCAGACCTGCTGAGTTTGCCTCTATCGATTTATTTTTCTTTCTGAACTGTGACAAATTGACTGATCTCAACGATATAAGCAAAGCTGCTATCTCAGTTGAATCTTGAGTAATTTGTTATGGACATTAAATGAGAAATTATAAAGTTCCTATGTTTCACAGGGCTCTAAATATCGATGACGTATTGCATTATGAGACAAAGCCATTGTGAGACACTGTCTTTTGCATAGGTATATCTTGGATATTCTGTGAAGTGGTCACCCAGTCTACCTTTATTTTCCCCAAAGTAGGGCAGACCACAATGTGAGCAGCGAATGTAGTAGACCGGATTGTGGGAAATGTTTGTAGGATGCTGCTTCACCTGGGAGGTATACTTGGCCTCTTGGGTAGTGAGGAGGGAGGATGTAAATGGGAAATGTAACACCTCCAGCAGGGGTAAGTGAAGTGGACCTGTGGTGTAGTTGGGGAGGTGTTGGGAGTGAATAAAGAGCAGACCAGGGTATCCTGGAGGAACTGGTCTTTCAGAAAGCGGAAAAGGGAGAGGAGGCAAATATGTATCTAGTGGTTGCATCTCGCTGGAGGTGAGGTAAATGGGGACTGATGATCCTCTGCATGTGATCCTCTGCATCTGATGGGTTGATAGGTAAGCACAAGGGGAACTCTAACACTGTTCTAGGAGGGAGGAAAGAGGCTGAGTGTGGAAGTGCAGGAGGTGGGTCGGAACCGGTTGAGGATCTTGTCGATGACTGCTGGGGAATTCTCGGGTGAGGAAGGTGGAGGAACTGAGAGAATAGAATGGAATCTTTGCAGGAAACAGGGTTTGAGGGTGTATACTCCAGGTAGCTGTGGGAGTCGGTGGGTTAATACTGGATATGAATGTCCTATCTATCCCCAGAAATAGAAGCAGATAAATCTAGGAAAGGAAAGGAGGAGTCAGAGGTAGATCAGGTGAAAGTGGGGGAGTGCAAATTGGAAACTATGAACTTTTCCAATTCTGGAGAGAGAGGAGCAGCAGCAAAGATATCATCTACGTATCGAAGAAAGAGATGCTAGAATAGAACTGGAACAAAGAATGGTCTCCGTATCCCATGAAGGAACAGGTATAATTGGGCCCACATACGCATCAATGCACCCCGAATGTGTGGCAGAACCAGGCTGAAGCAATGAGTCTGGCAGGCAGTTCTGTTTGTGGATTTTAAGGAGGAGATAAAAGCGAACCCTGTTGTCAGAGGACCATCAGCTTCGGGACTGTTAGGCGGGGGTGAGTGTGTGTGTGTTTGGGGTGTGGGGGGTGCGAGGGGGTGGGAATCTCTAGATGAAATGTTGTCAGATATAGTTATAAAATAACCTGATGTGCCATGGTAAGGTTATGGACAACCAGGTGAAATGTGGAGGTATCTGAGAGCTGGCACTCAGCCTCTGAAATGTAGAGGTGATTCCACCAGACTACAGCAGCACATCCCTTATCGGCACAGGCTGAATAATATAGTCAGGGTTGAATCGAAGCATACAGCGTAAGTCTGTTCAGAGGGTGATAGGTTCGATTGGGAGAGGGCGATATAAAGAATTTAAGACAACCAATCTCACATGGAGCGTTCTTAACGAACAGATTAAGTTCAAGTAAACGCCAGAGGAGTGGGTCCAGGTGGAGGGAGAGTGTTGGAGCTGGGTGAAGGGTCTATGGGATGGGAAGTGTACTCTTGCACAAAGAATTGGACATCGAGAAGAAGATGGTGGAAGAGGAGTTCATGGTGGTGTGGCAGGTTCCAGAGGCTCATAGGCATCTCTAAGTTATTCCACCTTGTGGGCCTCGTATATCTGGCAAGCATGGCGATTGAGTTGGAGAATGAAGTAGAATTGGGGAATTGTGCAGCCTTGAGCCAATGTGATGTGATTCTGTTGAACAGAAAAAATGTTGATCTCAGTGACAACGACACCTCACGACCAGACCACAGAAAGTAAATGACTGCAAATAATAGGAATCATTATCTAATTGTAATGCTCTGATCTCATTGCAGTGACACTGAACCAGCAAGGTCTTACTTTTCTGAGATTTTAGACCAAACTGTGAAAACTGAATGTATCTTGATGTTATTAATAAGATAAATCCATCCATGGTTTTGGAAGGCACTAGCAAAAGCAGGGTTTATTTGACATTCTCAATAGTTCTTGGGAAGGTGTCATTATTCATTGAGGAAATTACCAGCACAGAATTTCCTCCGATTCCCATTGACCACATTTTCCTGAGGGTCAATGATGCTGCAAGAGCCAAATGCTGCATTGATGGCAAGGAAAGTTACTCTGATCTCACTTCTACTGACATTGGAAAATAAGTTAAAATGCTAAAGAGAAAAAAGATAGAACAAGGCATTTTTGAACAATGTGGTCACTGTCCTTGCAATGATTAAGGGCAAAAAGATGCATGGACTTCTGATTCTGAGGAGAGGTGTTTCCTATTTGGGATGAGGCTGTTTGGTGAAGCGCTGTGACTGAGAGACAGAAAATAATTCCAGTCTCTATGGGGAAAAAATACACCCTATTCACGGTGCATTGGGCAATGAAATACACTATTGTCTTCCTATTGGGCATTGGTAGTCTCAATCTCATCAATCACTGATGACCAATAGCAGCACAGAAGCCAGCAGCTCCCATCATCCCAGTGGAAAGCAAAAAGGGTAAGGGATGGCCAGTGAAAGTGGGAGTAACTAGGGAACTGGTGTAGCTTATAGTTGGATTGGCAGAGGAAGGGTGGGAAGAGATATCATCAGTAGAAGAGTATGTGGTAGCAGAAGTGGTCGTCCAAGGGAAGTAGGAGTGTAAGGAAAGAGTAGGAAGGGGAGGAAGAATGGCTAATGAAGTTTTAGTGACTGGGTAAAGCTTGTTATAGGAAAACTGAGGTTTGGTGTAAACCACCACTGTTCAGGAAAATTGGGAACTGATTCGATTGAAAATTAAGATGTGATGCATTTCTTTTTCTATCACTTGATTCTTGATCAGACTGAACACTCACTCTGTGGGTTTGTATCTCCATCAAATGCAGGTGACGTGTTTTTTCCCCTGGGGTTGTGTCTCAACATTTTTGAATTTTTTAACAGTATGCATTTGCTTCCAATTCAATGTCGACATGAGAATATGATTTTATCTCGTGCAGTTTGTCCATAACATAGAATTTAATTTAATATTTATCCTCATCACATTAACTGATTCAAGCAATGAGTCTGTGTCCATCCTGCAGATGAAAGATTTCTTCAGTTCTGACTATTGTTACAAACGACAGTGCCACACAACAGACTAATGTTCCAGTTCAAGGTGCCAAACCATAGTTCATCCTAAGTTAGTTACAAGTTTTATTAATAAGACATGCAGAGGGACAGAGTGTAAAAAGTGAATTTAACTTTGTGTCGCAAATGGTATTTGCAGCTCCCTCATAATAGGTGTTAACTACATCACTCTGTAAATTCCCCAAAATAAGAACAACAAGAGACTGGAATTTTTAATTATTGCTTTGTGAAAAACATCTAGAGAACAGGAAGGAAATCAAGGTTTGTTTGTGATATTCATAAATGATGATGGTGAGAATGTGGAAGATGGATGGCAGTGGAATGATTACTAATGTTGGGGATGATGCAAAGATTAGCTGGGTGCTTCACAGTGAGGAGGAAGTGATTAGGCTACAGGACGATACAAACAGATGATTTCGATATCCAGATTAATGGCTGATGAAATTTAACACTGATAAGTGTGAGATGATGGACATTAGAATTAACAAGACAAGTGAGTTCTCAAACGTTGAAGGGCGAGGGCTAAACTTGTTCCTTTTTTCTTTGCAGCAGGGAAGGTTGAGCAGGGAACAGGGTACAGGTGTACAAGAGCATAACGGGTATAGAGACGATGAACAGACAGCAGCTGTTTGCCTTACTCGAAGGGTCAAAAACAAAGGGAAACATACTTAAAGTGAAAGGCAGGGGATTGAGAGAGGATTTGTGGAGTCTGTATTGAACTGAGAGGGTGGCACAGACAGAGAATATAAACTTTCTATATGTGGAAACAGGCCCTTCGGCCCAACAAATCCACACTGACCCTCCAAAGAATAACCCACCCAAACACGTCCCTCCCATATTTACCCTTGACTAATGCATCTAACCTACACATCCCTGAACACTTTGGGCAATTTAGCATGGCCAATTCACTTAACCTGCACATCTTTGGATTGTGGGAGGAAACCGGAGTACCAAGAAAAAAACCACGTGGACACGGAGAGAATGTGCGAAATCCATTCAGGCAGTCACCCGAGGCTGGAATCAAACCTGGGTCCCCAGCGCTCTAACGCAGGAGTGCTAACCATTGAGCCGCCGTTCTACCCCTGGTGACATGTGCCGTGAATGCATTTCCTAGGTGGGTGATTGATCAGGTAATCTCACAAACTTTTTAAAAAAGACTTTGGATATGCACTTGATGATGCAGGCTCGCATTTTCATTCAATGATTCTATGTGGTGGCAGCCACGAACATTCAGATATATTCTGAAGCAATAGCTAATGGCAGTTCAAGTTTGTTCCATTGACTGTACTTAGTAAGTGACCTTCCAGTGAAGTGCTGGTGTTAACTCCTACTTTCTATTTAAATGTTTCGGTTTCCTTGAGTTGAAAATGCAATTTCCTGTATCGATGATGTCATTGCCGGCCCTTTTTCTCAGAGGATGGTAGATGGAGTCAATATTAATGAGGTTGTTGATGGAGTTCCGGTTCGAATGCCATTTTTCTAGGAATTCTTGTGCTTGTCTCTGATTGGCCCGTCCTATAATGGATATGCAGACCTAGTCAAAGTGGCGTACTTCCTCATCAGTAAGTAAGAAATTGGTGTTGGGGTCATGTCTTTTGTAGCTAGTTGATGTTCATATATTCTGGTCACTAGTTTTCTGCTTTTTTTCTGTTGTAGTCTTTGTTACAGTTCTTGCAAGGCTTATTATTCCTGGAGCAGAACAGACAAAGATGTGAATTTATTGCGGTGCTCAAAAGTATGAAAAATATTGCAGAGTAGAAAAAGAATACTCTATTAGTTGGCATTACAGCATCAAGGGATTCTAATTTCAAGGTTGTCAGCAAAAGAGCTCGGAGTGAAAAAAGGAAAAAACGTCTTTATTTAGAGAGCTGTTACGAATTGGAGTTGACTGTCTGGAAAAGTTGTGGATGAAGATTCAAAAGAGAACCGGATAAACATTTGGAAATTATTAATTTCTGGGCAACAGTGAGAGGGCTGGCAAATTGTGGGAGCGGGGGGTGCTTCGGATACATTTTTGGAGCTGATGCATACATAATGGCCGATGGCTTCCTCCTGTACATTAAAGTTTTGTACTCTATCATGTGCCAGCTGTGAATAAAGTCAGTACCTAGTTATGTCACTGTGTAAATGCTCGCAAATATGTGATTATTTGGTGCAGCATAAACATTTAAAATGCCAGTATTGCAAGGTCAGCTTCATTATGAAGTCTAATTATTACTCAGAACATGAATATTTTACATGCTGTATTCCCATTACTAAAACAAATATATCATTGCTTTATAACAAAACTCTTTGGAAAGCTCTGAATTTTCACTGAAACGATAGTATGTTCGTTGTTTTTTTTTCACTCTCCACATTTCATATTAAATATCATTCATTCTAAAAATTGGAAGTTTTCAAATTATCATTCACTAAAATTTGATAACACAAATAATTTATTTAGTTTAATATTCACAGTCCATGTAGAATAATTGCCATTTTAAAATTTCTGGCAAATAACTGAAGATCGTATATTTCAGTGAGAAATTAAACTGATTTTTCATATATAAATGTATAAAACGCTAATTCTATTTGTATTTTCAATCGTTTGTTCACTCTGACCATATGATCATTCAGAAGCCAACCACTTTCAAAATATTGGAGTGGCAAAACATTGCTTTGAATTCTGATATTGTGTGTGTAATTCTGATCACAAGAGTTATGTTCTTTATTCGCTAAAATAAAATGTACATACTTTATTTCTGTGTGAGAAAATCTTGGCAGGAGTTTATATTTTAGTTCCATAAATATAGAATCAACAGAATTGATTTAAGAGATTATAGTTCAATTGAATGATTATCGTTCACATCTTATTTTTGTCCAATTCATGAAATATAGCAAACATCCGATTATTGCTCTGCACAGGAAACTTAACACCTTGCAATGATCTATCCTGAAATTTGCTTCAAATAGATCTGAAATCATTTGCAGTGTTATTGGACCTCACAGCTGCCTGTGATACAGAGAGACTCAATGGCGTGTTCCAAAATCTGTGAATTGAGCTTCTAACCTGGTTCAGGGCAGTCAGTCAAACATTACTTCAAAACAAATAATTTGGAATCCACCGTGGGCAGCGGGAGAATCCGCCAACAGATGACCACTGGTCTCAGTGCAGGTACAAATGTTGTCCAGGTTAAATACTAATGGCTGATCATCAACCACGTTTTAAAATTCATCTTCAGCCAGAGCCTGGTCCAGAGCGCAGACGTGTTGACATGGAGAGCCAGAATCACACCATACAAGTTACCTATAGTGATGAAATCTGACCTGCCTCCAAGATTCCATACACATGCACCACGGACCAGACATGGGTGAAGACGTTAACAAGTTGACAATCTATTGCAGTGCCTTATGTCTTACAAAGAAACCTCTAAAGCCATATCCAATAAATGTCACCTTCACATTCTCCAGTATCAAAATAAAAATGTACATCTCTGTGAATGGTCAGAGATTACTACATGGATCACACAGTAGAATGGATGTGAAGTAACCAGCAGCAAACGGCAATTCACAAATCAGATGAATAACTGAACTTGGCGGATTCTGTCTGGTCTAAGTAACCACACATATTATCCTGGCTTTCAGGTGACTGTAACAATGTACACCATAACTGGAGGTTTTGGCCTTACACCCTCCAAAGCTTCTTGATCTCACACATCACTCACTCACACATTCAACAATTGATGAAAATCCACAAGCTGGCTGAAACTGGAAACATAGAACAGTGCAGAACATTGCAGCACTGTGCAGGCCCTACGGCCTTTGACGATCTTTCGACCTTTTATCTTACTCAAAGATGAGACTAACCTACATACCTTTCATACTACTATCATTCATGTGCCTATCTATTTCAATATCCCTAATATAGCTGGCTTTACTACAACTACTGGCTGATCATTGCACACACCCAACATTCTCTGTTTAAAGAACCTACCTCTGACATTTCCCCTAAACCTACCTTAAAATCACACCGCCTCGAGAACCATTTCCACCCTGGAAGAAAGTCTCTGGCTATCCAATCTACGATGCCTCTCATCATCTTGAATACCCCTGTCGAGACAATTTCCATTCATCTTCGTTCCAATGAGGAAAACACCTCAGCTCCCTCAAATTGTCTTTGTAAGACATTCCCTCCAGTCCAGACAGCATCTCCTCAGCACCCTCCCCAAAGCTTCTACATCTTTCCTATTAAGAGGCAACCAGAACTGATCACAACATTCTAAGTGTGGTCTCACCAGGGCTCCATAGATTTGCAACATAACCTCGCAGCTCTTAAACTCAATCCCTCGGCTAATGACCACATCAAATGCCTTCTTAACAACATTATAAACCTGTGTACCAACTTTTTTGGGAGCTATGCGATGGACCATATGATCCCCCGTTCCTCCACAATGTAGGAATCCTGCCTTTAACCCTGTATTCTGCATTCAAAATTGACATTCCAAATTGAATCGTATCCCACTTTGCCATATTGAACACCATCTGCCACTTAGCAGCCGAGTCCTGCATCCTGTCAATGTCCTGTTGCAAACTACAACAGCCCTCCACACTATCCACAATTTCACCAACCTGTGTTGCATCATCAAACTTATGAATCTACCCTTCCACTTCGTCATCCAAGTCATTTATCAAAATCACAAACAGCAGAGGTCCCAGAATCGATCACTACTGCTCACCTAGTTCCAGACTGAATGCTTCCCCTGTTGTAAAAGCACTATAGGTCAGGAAGCATTCGAGGGGCAGGAGAATCTAAGTTTCGGACATAAGTCCTTCATCAGGAACATCCAAAACATCAATTGTCCTGTTCCTCTGATGCTGTCTGACCTGCCGTGTTTTTCCAGTGCCACACTTTTCTACACTGATCTCCAATATCTGCCGTGCTCACTTTCTCCAAGGGCGGTAGATTTAGTCGATATGGATTTCAGCTACAGCAGAACAGAATGGGGCTTTACAGTCCCAGGAGACTGATATACAATTACAGGAGGAGGCCAATAGCTCCTTGGGCCTATAAAACTGTAACCAGATCAGGCAGCATCAGTATCCAGTTACACAGCAATAGGATCAGTCTGTTCAGCTACTTTAAGTCAGTAACATAGTAAATGGACGAGGCCACAAAATGACTGGACTTTGGGGTATACAGGAATAAAACCAGGCAACATAGCCACTCAGAACTGCCCTTCCATTCAGTAAGTCAGGGCTGAGCTGCAATCGATCACAATTTGTCCTTCATGCCCAATTCTTTGTAGCCCTCGACTCTCTGTCTGGTCAAAATCCATTGACACCCATTCGCACCCACCCCCCACCATTTCAGTGATGTAGCCTCCCCACCCCAACCAATTCCTTCCCGCTTTATCTGCAGCTCTCCCTAACCCCCCATCCCCCCCACTCCACCACAACCCAGTTCTGAAGAACGTTTATACCTGAAATGTTGACTTTCCCAGCTCATGATGCTCCCTGGCTTGCAGTGTTCTTTCAGCCTTCCGTTTGTCTCCTATATCTCAGGAAGATGGAGTCTAGTCTGCACAACGTGCTGGTAGGCAGGAACCATGGGATTCCCACTGAAGTCCTTGAACCTCTGCCCTTGGGCCAGGAGGAAGACATTCATTCCCTCGAGACACTGACACATGAACAGAAGAAGCCATCCAGCCCCTCCAAACTGTTACACTGAAATAGGAGGATGTTATTGTTGCTGCAACACGACAAACCAATGAGGCATAGACTGCACAGACAGACTGCTCCATGTTGTTCCTCCTGGCTCCATTGCTAATGGTACACACGTGTATGTTAACCTGGTTTGCTGATCATGAGGATGGAAAGTGACTGTTTTGTACCAAGTCCCAAGGAGGCATCTTCCATCTCCGAGATGTTATGGACTAGGCTAGACTATTCCAAACATTTGTAGGTAGGCAGCCCAGAGCATACCTTTGCAATTTGTTTCGGTAAGTGTACAATGAAAATTACCTGGAGTAATTTAGCTAGGTTTACTACTAGATTTTAAAACAGACAAAAACTTTATTCATAAAATTGCACAGTGAAACACAAAGAACAGAATCAAGAAACACGATCGAATTCAACCTATTCAGCTAGACTTTGTTATTCTGTTCCGAATATACATAACTGTCCCTATCAGCAAACTCCCAATAAAAACCAGTGCAAAGGGAAAACATACTTCCATGGTGAAGTTGAAGGTCAGAAAAGAGAGAGAGTTTCCACACAGTTCCCAGTTGAACTTCCCAGTTCTAAACTCAAATGAAACTGCTCAGCTCAGCTCAGCTCAGCTAGTTCAGCTAAATCCTCTGAAAATCCTTTTCATCTCTGTACCAAACCAGACTGATCGGAGCTTGGTCCCATTTTATTGTACCTCTGAGAAAAAAGGTCAGAGTCTCCTTGAGCCAAGGAACAGATTTTAGACAAAAAAGACACTTGCTTTGTGACATGTTTCCCACCTCCAAAAAAAGAACCATCAATGCTAAAAGAGGTTGCTTTTCAAATCCAGTTAGTATTCCCAAAACAGGCAGATACACTATACTAACTGCAAAAATTTAAAAATGCACAAACCCATGCAAATTCAGGCCGTGGTAAACCCACCACCGAACACCTCCCTATCTCATTCGAGTCTCAATAACTCATCAGCTTTCACGTTATCACGACCTGACACATGCACAATTGTCAGATGGAATGGCTGCAACAACAAGCTCCATCTAAACAGTCTGGCATTTTTGTGGTTAATATTTTCCACAAATGTCAATGTGTTGTGATCAGTGTATACGATGATCTCAGATGCATTGCTGATAATAGAAACACAGTGATGGTGTAATGCCAACACCAACTTTAAAGTCTTTTTCTCCACTGTTGAACACTTCTGTTGAACGTTCGACTTCCCAGAAAAATACCCGATGGGTCTTTCTATTCCCTCATCATCCTCCTGCAGGAACACTGGACCGACACCCACATCACTGGCAACGATAGCCATCTTGAAAGGCTTCATGTAACTAGTGTAGCTAATACTGGGGTAGTGGTTAACACAGTTTTTAGGCTGTAAAATGCCTCTTGACAGTCCTCTGTCCACTGAGATTTCTTGCCCTTGACAATTCGGTGACTGGAGCAGCTGCACTGTTTAAAGTTTGGCACAAACTTTCAGTAAAATTCTGTCAATCCCAAGAACCGTAGCACTGCATATTTCTTTTTGTTGACGGTGTGAAACAATCCCCAACTACTTTCATTTTCGAATCTCATGGGGCCATTTGTCCAAGTCCAATAACGTGACCCAGGAACGTGATTTGAGCTTTCTCAAATTCACTTTTAGCTCGGTTTACCACCAAGCATACCTTCTGAAGTCAATTTACCAAGTCCCATAAATGCTGTAAATGTTCCTTTCATGAGTCACTAAAAACCACCAGGCCATCAATGTACACCGCATAGTTGGGTAATCCGGCAATGACCTTATTGTCAGTCTCTGGAATGTGGCAAGATCGTTTTTCATAACAAATACCGCAACTTTGAACTGATATAGTCCATTTAGAGTTATGATAGCTGAAATTGCCTTCGCTCTTTCTGGCAGAGGTTCTTCCAGTAGCCTCTGCTCTAATCCAAATTAGAAATGTAAATAGTTTCTCCCACTTTTTCGAGACAATTCTCCAAACGTGGAATTGGATATGCATCAGTCTTTGTAAGGGCATTGACTTTGTAATAGTTCACACATGACCGTTGGGGCCCATCTGACTTTGGCACCATGACGATACGTGAGCTCCAGTCAATGTAACTCACTTCGACTATGCCATCTTGGAGCATGTGCTCTTCTCCTTCTGAGCCTGTGCCAATTTGGAGGGTCATGCCTAGAAGGATGTTGCTTAATCAGAACAGCATCTCCTGTATCTACATCATACACAATTATGTTCATACTTCCCAGTTTTTTCCCCGTATGTCTCCACGAGATAGCAATAAATCTTTCAGATCGCTTTGCTTTTCTTGTGTAAGGTAACTCAATAATTTATCCCAATTTTTGACAACTTTCTCATTATTCAATTTGATTTTAGGAATGTCCAAATCTGAATCCTCTGAACTTGGTTCTTCCTTCTGTGCTGTAATCATTAATACCTTATCGTCTTCCTTTCTTTCACTATCAAATTACCTTTAGAGCATATTCACATGACACACTCTGTGAGATCTCTTCCTGTCTGGAGTCAAGTAGTTACCCACATTCAATTTCTTCCCAATTTGATATGGTACACTGAAACTTGCTTTTCGAGGCTCAACTGTTACTGAAAGTAACACCAAGACCTTATTCCCAATTGAAAATTTGCGAATTTGTGATTTCTGATACACCTCCTATTTCATTGTATGCTGCAATACTTTTAAATGCTGTCTACCCAACTCTCCAGCTCTATTTAATCGTTCCCTAAAAGTTGACACATTGTCCAAATGGGTGGTATCTGAATTCTGATTTATTATTTCTCCTTAACCAATGTTAATGGTCCGTTTACTTCATGCCCACAAATTAATTTAAATAGACTGAATTTGGTCGATTCATTCTGTGTGTCTCTGATCACAAATAGTTCAAAAAGAATTTCCTTTTCACAATCACCTGGATAATCCTGACCATAAAACCTCAACATGGTCTTCAGTGTTTGATGCCATCTCTCTCATGCTCCCTGTGATTCCGAATCGTATTCAGGAGATTAGAATTGCTTTATTCCCAACTTATCCATCATCTCCTTGAATAGTTCGGATGTGACTTTTGATCTGTCTAGATCTCTATTGGTTGTCCGTACCTAGTAAAAAAAAAATTTTTTCTATAACTCTTTTAGCTGTGATGCTGCTTAATGGGTCTGCCTCTGGAAACCTAGTTGACACATCTATTATTGTTAATAAATACTTATTCCCACTTATTGTTTGAGGTAGGGGACCTACACAACCTATCAGGACTCTTGTGAAGGGTTCCTCAAATGCTGGAATAGGTATTAAAGTTCCAGGTTTTATTACTGCCTGTGTGATATGTTTAAGTCGTCTGGCAAGATTCAACTACATCTTTGTGTCGTCCAGGCCAATGAAAATGTCTGTATTCCAGCCTGTAATGCCCTCACCCCGAAATGATCTCCATGATCTCCAAGTGGTGGCTCATGCGCCACTCGCAGCATCCTCCTTTCTATACCCAACAGGCAAAACAATTTGATGAATTTCTGTCCACGTCTGATCTGCTTCAATGTGAGCTGATCTCCATATCAGCAATAAGGCATCATTTATTAAGTAATAATACACAACAATGCATTCATTCTCTTTCTTGCTAAATGTCTTTTGATCTAACTTTTGTAACACCTCATCTTTCTACTGTAATTCAATCAGCTTAGCAGAGCTCATAATATTTTCATGTTTTTCTACTAGCTCCTTCTCTGTTTCACTTATCTGATCAAAAAGAAACTTTCGGATAACTCTATGTCAGCTTCCTTATCTCTGCCTTTATCCCGCATCAACCTGTGCATCTGCGATCTTCTGATGACGTAATCAGGGAAAATTCCTGGATAAACATTCTCCAGGTCTTCAGTTGCTTGCATCTCCACTAGATTTTCAAATAGAGTAGGCAGCACGCCTACCAGTGAATCAGCTATATTATTTGCAAGGACAAATTTTATTCCTGGAGCTGAGAGTTAGGGGTCCAGTACTCCTACCACACATTCTACACTCTTGTCTGGACTCTCTCGCCTCACTTTACATAACTGAGCATTTTTTGCCTCACTATGAATTCCTGTTCCCAGCAAATTTTCTGGCAATAATCTCGCAAGATTGCATAAAGCCTCACCCCTCAGCATTACAGACTGATAATATCCTATGTCACTTAATATCGGATCCTCCTTACCAATTAATCCTGACCTATTTGAATAAACTTTACACTTTCATGTAGATTTTTAATGCAGATTTGGCATGTCCACTGATAATCTTGTACACTCTGAGGTAGTTGCCTAATTCCCCTTATGCTTTTTGTTACTCGTCCAACAAAACGTCCAGGCTTGTATGGGTATCCGACATCTTGTTTTCTCCCAGGCCACCAAGACTGTGATTTTGTGTGGCCCATTTTATTACAATGAAAACACCAGAGTATTTTAACTTCTTTGTCCCCCTCAAGGTTTTCTTTATTACGGTGGTAAGTTATCCTTATGATCTACACTGTGATCTACCTTTCCCTTTGCACGTGAGGATATCTCATTGGTCCAATTTCTATCCCTCAGAGACCAGAACTCATTCTGGAAAGCAAATCAAGTTCATGGACCCGTTCATAATCATCAGCCATTTCAGCAGCTAACATTGCTGCTTACACTCTCTGCTCTTTCACCTGAGTTTGCACTACGTCAGGCAGTGAATTTCTGAAATTCTCCAAATACTAACCTCTCTAAGGACATTATAGCTTTGCTTGAAATTTAAAGCTCTTAACCAACTATCAAGATTAGTCGGTTTGATCCTTACAAACTCAGTACAGGTTTGGCCAGGATCCCTCATTAGATTCCTGAAAGGTTGCCTATGCAGACAAAATGATTTTTTTAACCTTCTCATACTCCCCAGATACCTCCTCTGATAGGGATGTGAATACCTCGCCAGTCCTACCTCCAAGTTCCGTTTGGATCAACAAAACATATATTGCCTCTGGCCACTGCATTTGTTTCGCCAACTTTTCAAATGAAATTAAAAGGACATCACATTCTTCTCATCAAATTGAGGCCATGCTCGAACATACTCAAACAAATTCTCACTGGTCTTCTGACTACTAGAGGCTTGCTCATCCGCACTCTTTTCCTTACAAAGCCCTCCCTCAGCCGTTATCGGCAGCCTTTTACACTGACTTTCCTTTTTAAGTGTCAGTTTTTGCTATTCAAAAGCTCTCTCTTTCTCTCTCCCCTGCTTCTATCTCCTTTCCCATTCTTTCTTTTTACTCTCTGGCCTGCTGCTGTCTCTTTTCCCCCGTCTTCTGCATTTTATTGAAAGTCAAATGTTTCATTTTGGCTGCCCTTTGCTTACCTCTCGCCGTTAATTCAAGATGTTTTATTTGCAACTGAATTCTTGCCGTCTCTGATTTTGTTGGTTCCTCCAGCAAGTTTAATTGGTGAGCTACTGCTGTAATTATCTCTCCTTTCCTCACAGAAGCAGTCAGTTCCAATTCCAGCTTCTCTGCTAATTTTTGCAACTTGGTCTTATTCACTTTTCGTAAAAATTTCCAAAGTCACTGCATGCACACCCAGGAAACTTTTGGCAACTGAAATAGCCATTACTATTTTCAGCTTTGTCAACCCAATCAAACGAATACCCAAAACAAAGACACTAGCACCTCCCACTCGTTGTTAAAAATCCAGCAATGAGCCCCCAGTCTGTTATGGACGAGGCTAGACCACTCAAACATTCTTAAGCAAGCAGCTTGGAAACACATCCTTCAGACAGACCCGTCCATGCCGAGCAGATATCCCAACCCAATCTAGTCCTGCCTGCTAGTACCCGACAACTCTGTATGGATTCTGTTAGTGCCCCATGATCAAGGACATCCAGCTCCTTTTCACCAAGAGCACTTCCCATCATCTCGCCTTCCCATAAATACAAAATGAGATGGATGGCATTTTTTGCCAATCATTTATTTGCCTTTTGAAGCAAAGTCACACCAACAACAACATCACTGTTGCCATTGGAGTTGACTGGAGATACTGGGGAGGCAATGATAGAGCTGTATTTTCTCCGAATATTAATCCAGGGAATCAGGTAATTACCCAGACACCGGATCCAAATCCCACAATGGCAAATGTTGGAAATTGAATTCAATAAAATATCAGGAATTAAGAATCAAATGAAACAATGAAACCATTTTCGATTGTCCTACCTGGCACCCTCATGCACTTCAGGAAAGTAAATCTACCATCCTCAGCTGGTCGGACTTACATGTAACTCCAGACTCACAGCAATGTGGTTCACTCTCAGTTGCAGTTTGAAATGGCCAAGCCATCCACTCAGTTATGTCACTCACTTCAAAGCCTCAAAGAAATGAAGCGGCATGGACCTCAGCACTGACTACTTACAGACCACGGACTGCAGTGGGTCAGGAAGGCAGCTCATCAAAACCTTCCAAAGGATAATGAGGAAAGAGAATTAAATATTGGTCCAGCATCCCATTAATGAATGAAGGAAGATGATCGAATCAGGGAAGAGAGAAAAACAGTCATAAATAACTTTATACAGGGACTTTGACATATACCTTACATTGTCATGATGATCGGTAATATGGGAACAGGAGAAACATAAGTAAGACTTAATTTCATTTTTTATTTCCATACCACCTGATCATCAGCAATCCTTTTGTTTGCTTCTTTCTCTCTATCTCTCTCTTTCTCCATCTATTCAACTTAGTCCTTCTCCCCTTCATAACAGGTGTCGGTGTCACCAACATCAATAACATTATTTCCCAACTGTATTCAGTTCTGATGTATGGTCATGAGAATCGAATTGCCAATTCTATTTTTCTCTCGACGTGAGGGGGCTGCCAAATTTGTTCAGTTTGTCTGGCACTTCCTCGTTCTTTATTGTTTCTGATCTGTTGCATCATTCTTTGCTTCATTAAACTTTTGATTTTGTTATTACTTGGAATGTCTGCATCGCTGACATGGGCAGCATTTGTTGACCTAACCAAATGTTATTTACTGTGAGGTCATTCTTTCAGGCAGTACAGAACCAAGCACATTTCTGTGAGTCTCACATCAATCTTTAGCCAGACCAGATATTAGCGCAAGATCTATTCACCAAAGGACATCAGTGAAATAGATAAACGTATAGACATAATGCTGGAAATATTATGGTTGTTATTTTCAATTCTTGTGTTTTGTATTTACTTTCTGACATTGTCTGTGGTAAGATGTGGAATAGTATCTTTCTGTGTAATAAGATGTGCATCTGAATTACATTTCTTCCGTCATTACTGCTCTGAGAGAGTGTTCCTGTCATTAAATTATTATAGAGACAAGAACAAAGTTGTGATCGAAATATTTGCAACTGAAAGAGTGCTTAGAAGAGAGGTAAAGCCATAACGTCTGAATTTTACCAAAGCATAGATAATGGTTTATTAAGCGTCAGCGTTGAAGCCAAGATGATGACTGGGCATATAATCGAGCTGATAGTGGATAGGTTTTGTGATGGATAGAATACTGAGACATAAATGAATTTTATTTAGTTAAATTCAGTATTGTGAACTGTCTTGTTCTCAGATGTTTGTGAGGGTGGGGGTGTGGGCGGTTCTGAAATTTGTGGGTAATCAATGGAATTTGCGTTTGAAACTGAAGACAGTAGTTTCTGCCTTTGTCAAATATCGATAACAGAAATAGTAACGAAGTTCGCCAAGGTTGAAGAGATTAATAAATGGATAGAAATGAAGAAACTCACCAGGAACACCAACAATTGCGAGGATAGGATAGTAACCCGCCTGGATAATCAGCAGTGCACCATATATCCGATATGGTAATGTTGACCAAGACGAGGAAAACAAAAGACCATCGAATAAACTCCTGTCCATTGTTGCAGCATTCCAGTCGAATGTTCTCAGATTCTGATCCATTAATGGATCATTCCAGACTATTCTCAGATGTTTAAATCTCCTTTTTCTGTCTCTGCAGCTGCTGATCCCTTTGAGCATTCGAGTTGGTACATCTGCTGCTACAATGGCATAAACCATTGCAAGAGGCCCCTTACTAATAGGAGACGGAAAACATCCAGTGACACAACTCGGATCCATGGAGACTGGCATCAATCACAGTCACTGAACAAACATCTCCATTTAACCCCTTTCACTATGGTTCCTTCAGATCACAAAAACTACTGGACTGGATTGGACGTTGGCACCGCCAGCTATTGACCACATCTGTCATCACCCACTGCTCTCGGGAAGTTAGCAGAGAGGGAGAATGATGCATGTTTTCTTGTCGCAGGCTAGGTGATTCTGCTGCGTTGTCTGTTTGCAATACTGTAACTGGCTGAACCTTCCACCATCACCACCCTCAAAAACCATAATCTACATGTTGTTACCGTGCAGATCTCTCCTCGACTGGAACAGGTACCAGCCAATATACTTACAGTGGATATATTTGCACTCCAATACTTAGGAAATGTGAGTTTGCCTGGGTATTCCTTTAATTGATCTAATAAGGCAATTTTGTATCTTCAACTCTCAATGTGCTTCAACATTCTTTTAATATAAACTCACAAACACCTTAACACACTTTAGTAAGCACACGTTTCTTCACATTCTCATCATGGTAACATCATGCCAGGGTTTAGTCTGGTGAAACCCCTTTGGACTGAATCGCTGATAAGATCATTATTTATGAAGCTGATTCAGCCTGTACACATTACACCTCACAGTCTCTCAACACTATCATTGAGAAAGATACATTTACTCTGATACTTTAATCGTTTGGCATGAAGAGCCACATATCATTTATTTCCTGCTACGTAAAGCATCTGCTTATGACTTATGACTAAGCACACCCAGGTCTGTTTCAACAACAACACTTCCCAACCTCTCACTATTTATTGAACATAAATGTGAATGATGATATTTGTGTTCATATCTGAAATATTTTATATCTTGCAAAGAGCTGTTGCCCAGCCACTGATCCTTCTGATATTCCAAAGCCTTCACTCCAGATAATTATCCTACTCTCTTCATTCTCTCGATTATCCAACTTTTACTACATTCGGTGTATTCCACCCCTACCTGCCCCTACCTACCATACACCCCATTCAAACATGTCAAACATCTGCTGAAAATTTAAATACTTCAGTCCCACTGGTTCTCAATTGACGATATCACAACGGACAACCTCCACAAAATCCAGCAGGTTTATCAAAGATCAAGATCATTTCCCCTTCCTGATTCTAGATTGACTCTACTGAATCATGTCATTATTTTCCAAGTTTCTAGTTGTCATATTCTTCACAAAAGGTTCCAATGTTTTTCTCACAGCTTACACTGCTTGTAGTCCAACAGGTTTAATTGTAAGTCCACTAGCTTTCGGAGCGACGCTCCTTCATCAGGTGATAGTGGAGGGCTCAATCTTAACACAGAATTTATAGCAAATGTTCACAGTGTCATGTAACTGAAATCATACATTGAAAAACTGATTTTCGGTTAAGCCGTTCATCTGTTAGAATACAGTGATAATTTCACTTCTTTCATGTGTAAATCACAAATTTTTTTTTAAAGTTGCCTTCTCAGGTTAGCTGTCAGCAATGGTGATAGCTAGACAATATGTTGAAGGTGTTGCAGGGTAACATTGTACATTGTTCAAAAACTGCATGCATTCATGTAGAACTCTGAGCTCAAAAACTGCACGAATTTATGTAAAACTCCGTTATCTCACTTTTTAGATGAGAATCAAAAGGCATAGAGAGAGAAAACACAGGAGGCCAACACCTTCAGCATATTGTCTAGCTATCACCATTGTTAACAGCTAACCCAAGAATACAACTTTAAAAAAGTATTGTGATTTACACATGAACGAAGTGAAACTATCAGTGTATTATGACAGATGAAAGGCTAAACAGATAATCAAATTTTAATGTATAATTTCAGTTACATCACACTGTAAATTTTTGCGATAAATTTTGTGTTATGATTGAGACCTCCACTATCACTTGATGAAGGAGCGGCCCTCCGAAAGCTAGCGTGCTTCCAATTAAACCTGTTGGATTATAACTTGGTGTTGTGTGATTTTTAACTCGGTGTACAATCGCTGCTTTCCAGTCTGGAGGATCCTTTCCAGAATCTAACCAGCTTTGAAGAACAATCAGTAAATTCTTTCACTCGCTCTCCTGCCACATACGCAATACTCAGTTTTGCAGTTCATCAGATGGAGCATAATACCAATCTTAAATCCAATAAGATTTTGAAAGACATATCTTTTATTCATTCTAATTACCTACTGTTCCTCATTTTCACCAATCACTCTGTACCCTTGTATTTCTGGAAGTTTCTTTCTGTATCATCCTCAGGGAGATGGACACAATATAATGTTTTCAGTGGATAGGTGGGTTCTGTCAGCCAGTGAATATATCGGAGGACTGCATCCAGTGATGATGGATATGTTAATCACGCCTGCCTGGAAAGTTCCAGAGTTAATCCAGTTGAATTCATGGTGAGCATCTGCACAGTCCTATCACTGGTGTGAGGCTACACAGCATACTGAAGGAGGGGACACAGCTCAGTGACGATCTCAATTTTGAAACAAACTGGTTTCAGACCTGAGTCCTGGTCCAACTTAGGCAAATGTCCCGGGAAATCCCAGGAAAGATATTGCACTGTCCTGCACCACCCGATTGATAGAGATTCCCTTCTGTGGAGCCCCATCTCCATTAGATTAACATGGACCCAGACACTTTGGAAATGCAGTGGATAGAGATGGGGTCACCAGACCCTGCAGCTGACAATACAAACCCAAGATAAGCATCCACAGAAACTCCACTGATTTTCCAATGAAAGGAATGGGTCAATTCCCCACACGTAACGTGCGCGCGCTCAGTGTTGAAAACTATTTCCACTCCTGAGTTTCTCTTCCTGGCTGAGAAAGCCGTTGCATCTCTGCACACTCCCACACTAACAGTTTCTCTCTCCAAAGAAGCAGTTGACAATGTAACATTACCTTTCTCTATATCTCAGCAACTATAAGGGCAGCACCAGTATGGCTAATGGATTTGATCATCACACTCAGAGAAGAGAGATACAGGGAACCTAACTCACTTTAAACAAGGACAAATCTAAATGGATACGATATTCAGGATTATGGGAAAACGGGGAAATGTGAGAATAACTTGCCATTTTGTTTTCCTTTCAGTCCATCATCAGAAATCCCTTTGCTCACTTCTCATTTCCTTTCCTCTCGTTTTCTGGCCATTTGTCCATCCATTCAATTTAAACCTGGCCCCCACCTCTCTCTCCAACCCAACCCTCCATGATACCAGGATAAATAATAATATTTCCCAGTTTGCTTTCAGTTGTGAAGCAGGATCACTGGACTCAAACTGTTACATGCATTTCTCCTGATAGAGGCTACCATACCTGCGAGATTCTCCAATACTTTCAGTCGCTGGAGAATTTTATTTTCGATCTCTAGCACCCACCGTTGCTTAGTTTATTTCACCTTAAATGCTGTTGTTTCTCGGGATGCCAGCATCACGGGCAAGGGCAGTATTTGTTGTCAATCACATATTGTCCTTGACTACGTAGCCGTTTGTCAAGACAAAATGGAGCCAACAATTTTGTTGTGTGTCTGAAGTCACACTGAGCTCAGACTGGGTAATAATATTAAGTTTTTTGAGCAAAAACTATCGGTGAAATAATAAAAATAAATCTTTACGGTTTCTGGTTTCCATGAGTGCAATTAGGTTTCATTCCAATTATTGTCATTCGAATTTAAGCTCTGTCATCGGCTGTGGTAGGATTTTAAATACCGCCTTGGAGTCACAACCCGTGTCTCTGAATTACCCGTCTAGTTACATGATCACTCTGATACAGAGTACTTATTGCCTAGTCCGTATTCCCAAATTCCTGCCAGAGACAGATGGCGGGGAAATCCATTTTTTCTTCCCTTTTCTTCGCTTTCTATATTCATACAGTCATATCGCATACAAACACAATCTTTGATCCAACTTGTCCATGCCGGCCAGGTTTTCCAAATTACACTATGTCCATCTGCTTGCATTTGGCCCATATGCCTCTAAACAGTCCCCATTCACGTGTTTGTCCAAATGTCTTTAAAATGTTGGAGCTGCCAGTCTTCCTCTGGCAGCTCATTCCATAAACACATCACCCTCTGTGTAAAAAAAAAGTTTCCTCTTCCTCCCTTTTAAATATTCCCTCTGCCATCATGAACCTATGGCTCTATGATTTAATTTTCCTATCCTGTGGAAAAGACCTTGGCTTTTCACCCTGCCCAAGCCTCCCCTGATTTTGCAAATTTCTATAATGTCACCCCTCAACCTCCTACACTCCATCTGATACTAACTTCAAGAACAAGCACTTAAAGATCAGTCCTCCAAATTTGAAACAATATTAAAAGTGACAGGTAAACAACACTCAGCCCAAACCTCATACTGTTATTTGTTTTCTTCTTTATGTTACAATACTGAGCCAGCATGAAAATCTAACTAGTGCCAATAAGCCGTCAAGCACCTGAATGTCTTTGTCTGATGGCGGTGATCTCTACAGTGAAAGTGTATCTCTGGCCAGATCTGTATAATACCACTTATTCAACATTCTCCCTCCTGCCCTCCCTATGACCTTATATGGTTGTTTCTTCTTTATGTTGTACTCAACAGAGAGAATCCCTTTCCCCCAGTCGCATCTTAATTTAAACTCATTTTCTATCATCTTCGCATTCACAACTGCTAAAAGCCTGTTTATCTTTTGCCACAACCTCTTTTTCCTGTCACCTACCCTCCACCTCTGGCAAGGGACTAAAATACACAGTGTCCAATCCTTTTCAGTTCTGAAGAAGTGTCACACTGGACTTGAAACGCTAACTCTGTTTCTCTGTCTCTGCAGGTGCTACCAGACCTGCTGAGTTTCTCCAGAAATGAATAGGCATAGCACAAATTTTCAATTAAACAAATAACTATGAATAGTTAAAATAAAAATGCACGAATTGCTGTAGAAACTGGGAGGTTTGTCGAAGGGTCACTGGACCCAAAAGATGAACTCAGCTTTCACTCCATAAGATGCGGAGAATCCTGCTTAGTTTCTTCAGCAATTTCTGCTTTTGAACATTTTCCAAAGACGTGTGTCGAACCTGCTCAAAAGCCCTGTCCAGCATGGAGCGCTGTACATTGGAAAGTGAACAAGAACGCAAAGTGTACTGGTTCATTGGCTCTGAAACATGAGGCTGGCATCACTGACACGACAGAGGTCTTAATCATGGTCAGGGAGAAAAATAGAGTTAAAAAACATTCACTTCAAACTCACAAGATATGATAATGGGAAAGAAAATGATTCATATTAATAGTTCGCACATCAGAAACCAGGTTAGGTACTGAGTACAGGTCTGATGGGTGGATGGTTCTTGGTGTGAACTGGGGGGACGTCTGTCGAATTGATTTGCAGATATTGCAGCTCACACTGGATTATCTTGTGATGCTGTAGATCACAGCAGCAGCTGCAGCAGAATTGCGTTCAATCACAATCCATAACTTTTCCCCAGTCTACCATTATCATCAAGCCGAGTGATGGTTCAGTGATGAATGTTGGTGAACATGCCAGAGTCAGAGTCATGTGTATCTAAACCTGATGACAACCCATTAAAGCTACTGAACGTGACTGGTTACATTATAAACAGCAGAACTACCATCTGGTGGAGAAGGGGAAATGATCCCACGACAACAGATAAGATCTAAACTCTGCAGTCAAGGCACATCCATTCATCATTATCGATGGATTAATAAACAACGTACTGGAGGAGAGGACTCCACAAATATCCCGAGCCCTGTACATCAGGGTGAAAGACAAGGATGTAGTATCTGCACCATCCTGAGCCAGAAGTGTTGAGTCGATAATCCACCTCACCCTCCTCATGATGCCCACGGAATCACAGATGCCAGTCTTCAACCAATTCGATTCGCTGCACGTGACATGAAGGAACAGCTGAGCACAATAGATATGATAACTGTAATGGGCCTTGACCCCATTCCTGCAACAGGAGTGAAGACGTGTGCTGCACAACAAGTCGTGTCACTGAGGAAGCTGTTTCAATCCAGCTCCAACTCTCACATCTGCCTGGCCAGGTGGAAAGTTCCTCAACTCTATTCAGTTCCATAGCAAGGGAATGACTACAATCTGACCATATACCAGGCCCTCAGTCCCATCGCGATAGTCGCATTGGTGGGAGTTCTTCTTGACAGAACTGTCATACAGCACAGAAATAATGTGCTCAGTGTGGTTTCCGATAGGTCTCCATGTGGAGATGGTGCTGTTGTACAAATGTCACTGGATTACTGATCCAGACCAGAATTAATCTCTGGCAGCTGGTGGAAGTTAAAAAGAATTTACAAAATATCGAGACATAAAATCTGGTGCCAGTAATATTGACCTTGCATCTAATGTCCATTGTAAACATTTGTCCCTTCCCCAATGTACTTTCAGGAAGTGAATCTCCCGTGCTTCCTGGTCTGGCCAACGAGTGTGTCCACACACAGACATGTGACACTCTACAATGGTCTCTGAAACGGCCAAGCAAGACACTCAATTACATCAAATTACTGTGAGTTCTTAAAGGATAAAACGAGACAGAACACCCACAACGAGCTTTGGAACGGGGAACGGGAAACACAGTCCTGTCAGCCAGACAGATGCTGCCTTCCTAATGTTTAAGAGCTTGTGACAACAATGACAGAGCATTCCCGCACACTGCACAGAAACATCAGGAAGGGAGCAGGGCATTAGACACTTTTAGCTTTCCCCATTCTAGCTCATGGAGACAAGTTCACTTTTATAACCCTTGTTCATACATTCTTCTGAAACTGATCAATTCCTGTCTTACGCTGCTCAATGATTGACCCATACAATCACAGAAGCACTGGCTCTGTACTGACATAAATACAGCACGATCTACATTAGTCCCACTTTCCGATACGAGGCCCATACCATGTATGTTATGGCACTTCAACGTCACGACCATGTATTTATTAATGGTTGTGAGGTTACCTGTGCCAACTGCTCTCTCAGAAAGTGCATTCCTGACCCCAACTGCCTCTTGATGAAAACCAATCCTTAAATCCTGACTAAACATCAAACCCTTCACTTTAAAATGGTACTCCCTTGTTCTTAGCCCTTTGACTGAAAGGAACAGCTGCTGCCTATCCATCCCGTCCATGCCCCTGGTAATCTTATCCTTCTGAAGCACGTTCATCTCAGCCTTCAATGCTTCAAAGTAAACCACCCGAGCTGATCTACTCCATCCAAGGGAACATCCTGGTGAATCTCCACTGCACCCTCTCCAGTGCAATCACATACTTCCTGTAATGTGACTCCCAGAACTGCACATAATATTCCATTTGGACTAGCCGAAGTTCTACATAGCTCTTATAATCTGTGCCTCCATGAATAAAGGCTATGTTTATGGTCACTATGTTTTTTCAACTTGTGCGTTAACCCGTTTAATCACATTCAGGAATATGTGGAGAAGCACCCTCTGAGCTTCCTAGTGTGCTGCTATTCATTGAGTCCTCCCCTGTCTGGTTCCTTCTACCAAAGTACATCGCCGCATATTTATCAGGGTTACATTCCACCGGCCATTGATCCACCCATTTGATCATTCCATCTGTATCTTCCTATAATGTAAGGCCTTCCTTCTCACCGCCAATCATACAGATAAACTTTGTGTCAAACGCAAACTGGTTTATCACACTCACCCCAAACCCCTCCATATTCACACCTGCATCATTTATGAATATTACAAAAAATAAGGTTAAAAATCACACTACACCAGGTTATAATCCAACAGTTTTATTCAGACGCACTAGCTTTCGCAGTGCTGTTCCTTCATCACGTGATTATGCTCTTGGAAAGGTCGTGCCTCCAAATAAACTGTTGGACTATCATCTAGTGTTCTGTAATTTTTAAACTTTGCCGAAGTCAGTCCTGCACTGGCATCTCCGAATCACAAATAATATGGGACACAGCACGGATATCTGTGGTACACGCCTGGATACTGGTCTCCACTCAAACAAACAGACTTCTACCAGCAGACATTCTATCTCCTATCACTAAGTTGATTTGGATGTAACTTGGCAAGTCACTAATGAATCCTACCTGTTCCCTGGTTATTCTGTTCCACTTGACATACCAGTAGAATATCTGGGGATTCTCCCTAATCTTTCCTGCCAGCAGGCTTCCATGTCGCTGTGTTCGTCAGTCCCCTTCAAATGAAGAATTGCCTTCTTATTGCAGTCTGAAATGGTCTATCCTTTACCTGCCAGTATTTGCCTTAAATGTAGAGTAGACACCCAGAGAAAACTCCTGTTTATTTCCACCTTGTCAGATGTTGAGTGACTTTTCTAAATTTCACTATGATCACTTCTCATTCTTTGAAACTCGAAAGAACAGAGGCCGAGTTTCCACAATCGGCAATCTCATCATCTGAGAGATTAATCTGGAGAATGTCCTTTGCACATCCTCCGTGGTCAGTATATCCTTTCTCAGATTGGGTCACCAACACTGGACTCAATACTCTATGTACAGTTTCATTAGCAAGCTGTGAAACTGTTTCAGCATGACCTTCCGACTATGTTCTGATTCTCTTAAATGAAGGCGAACCTTACTTTAATTTTCCACTTCCATATATTCCTCCAATTACCATTCACATTACTTTATTCATGAATTCACTGCATGAGTTCTTATAAAAAGCCTTCTGAAAATCAAAATACGCCATTTCTATTTTGCAATAAACAAGTTCAAATCATTCTGAAGTTTGTCAAGGATGAAGACTCTGTCAGAGTCTGATTCTCTCCAATGTTGCTGTTAATTTCTAAATATCCACTATCATATCCTACATAATATATTCCATCAGTTTACCTACAGATGTCAAGTTAATTGGTCTGCAGTTCTCCACACTATCTCTTCTTCCCTTTGCAGATGCTTGAATCCCTTCCATTCATCTACAATGCTTGGAACACATTTACTAAGTTCCGGTCTCTGCAGAATGTACAGGAAAATAAAACAGTCATCGACAGCACAATTCATGCGTCTATTGCTGATTTATTTCTAATATTTTGATACGAAGTACAACTGGCTCATCAGACTTAGCAATGCTCAATCCAGCTACAATACTACTATGCTAGCCTTCAACTATTACCTTGTGACTGATATGAATTGACTTTCTGTCTTTAGTTCCACAAGTTCCATGTGATCATTTGGTATTACTCAGCGATTTTATGGATCTTCCTACTTGATGACAGATGCAAAGAAACTGGTTATTTTCTTGGCCATTTCCCTGTTCTCCTCAATAACCTCTCCTCTCCTAATTACGAAATTCCACATTTGACCCTGTTTTTATTTTGTTTTATTTGCAATACAGATTGTAGATTCATGTAGTCTTTGTGTTCTTCTTTCACAGAATCCTTAAAAGCCCACAGTGAGGAAAAGGCCTTTTGGTTCAGCAAGTCCACCCTGCCCCTCCGAAGAGAAACCACACAGACCCATTCCCATCCAATTCTACATTTTGGGACGTAATCTACACATCCCTGAACACTGCGCAAATAAGCATGGCCAATTCACCTAACCTGTGTGAGGAAATCGGAGCACCCGGAGGAAACCCACGCGGACAAGGAGAGAATATGCAATCTCCACAAAAACAAATTTCTGAGAATTCTCTGGTTGCCACAATGTCTAAAATTCTTCTGGGCTCACTTCCTATGATTAAGATAATCTTCAATTTAATCTTCATGAAGTCACTTTCCCTTTCTTTGGTGATTCTACCTTAAAGAAATAGACATATTTTTCAGACATTGCAGTATTTCTGTAGATCTACTGGTCCTGAACAGGTGTAACCAAGAACACAGCAAGAGGCGAGAGAAGATATTGCGGGGGCCCTGGCTGATCTTTCTGCATCACCGCTGTCCACGGGGGAGGTCCCAGAATACGAGAGGGTGGTGAACGTTGTACTCTGGTTCAAGGAGGGCTGCGAAGAAGAACCTGTAAATTATACACCAGTTAGCTTAGCAACTGTGACATGTAAATTCCTTGAGAAGGTTCTGAGAGATAACATATGCATACATTTGAAAAGACACGGTTTCATAAGGAGCAGTCAGCACTGTTTTGTGCATAGGATATCATGGCTCACAATTCTTTAGCGTTCCTTTGAGGAAGGGAGTTCAAAAGGTGGTAGGGTGGTAGACGTAGTCTATCTAGATTTCAGAAAGGCCTTTGATAAGATTCCACATGATAGGCTGCTCTGAAAGGTTCGATGGCATGGAATTCAGTGGGATCTGGCAAATTGGACACTCAATGGGCTTGATGGGAGAAAGCAGAGGTTAATACTGAAAGGATGCTTTTTGGATTTGAGGCCTGTGACTAGTGGACTGTCTCAGGCGTCGGAAATGGGCATATTACTGTTTGTTATCTGTATCAGTGATTTTGGATGAGAATGTGCAAAGCATGATTAGTAATTAGGATGATGACAATAAAATAGGCAGTACTCTGAACAGTGGGAAAGGTTATCAGAAATTTTAGCAGTACCTTTATCAGCTGGGGAAGTGGGCCGAGAAATGGCAAATAGAGATTAATATAGATATATGTGGAGTGTTTCATTTTGGAAAGTCAAGTCCAGGTTGGAGTTTCGTGGTGAATGTTTGACCCTGAAGGAGGGTAGAGGAACAGAGGGACCTTGGATCTCAGGTCAGTGGTTCTCTGAAAGTAGTTGTACGTAGACAGGACAGTGAAAAAGGCTTTTGGCACACTGACCTTCATCAGTCAGGACATTGAGTACAGAAGTTGGCGAGTTGTATTGCAGTTAGACAGGACGCTGGTGAGGCATGCACTTGGAGTATTGTGTTCGATTGTGTTCACTTTGCCATAGGAAGGATGTGATTAAACTGGAAAGAGGAAAAAAGAAATTTACAAGGATGTTGCCAGTACTCGACGGTCTGAGTTGTAGGGAGAGTTTGGATCGGCCAGAACATTATCCTTTGAGTGTAAGAAACTGAGGGGAAATCGTATAAAAAAGTATAAAATCATGAGAAGCATGGATAAGGTGAATGCACTCATTCGTTTTGTCAGTTTTGGCAATCAAGGTCTAGAGGACATCAGGTTAGAGGTGAAAGAATAAAAAGGATCCTGAGCGCCAACTTTTTTATGTCGAGGTTGGTACACATACGGAATTAGCAGACAGCGGTTTGGTTGAGGCGTGCACATTAACAACATTCAAAATGCTTTTAGACAAATACGCGGATATGAAAGATTTACAAGAATAAGGGCAAGGGCAGGGAAATGGAATGAGCAGGATGGACATTTTGGTCGGCACGGCCCACTTTGGTCTAAAGGGCCTGTGTCCAAGCTGCAGGGCCCCATGGTTCTAGCACTCTAACGGCCATTGCGTGTCGACCACTTCATGTTCAAACATTCTATATTGTATGCAGGCGCTGTGTAGAATACAACATATTAACGTCTCTATTCCTCAGAGCTAGGTTTCCTAATGAGTCCTTCTCACCACACAACTCCAAATCCAAAATAACCTGCTGTCTTGTTTGAGTCACAATATAATCTTTAACCAACCTGATATATGCTTATGGAATTTATTTTTCACAACATTATCAGTTACTTAGTTAACGCAGTTAAGATGCAATTTGAGATCATTCAACAATACTGTAGCACCCACAATATTTGCATCTCTAATTTCCAGAGCATACAATGCACAGAATTTGCACTAGAGCATTGGTTTAGATGTATAATACACCAATGCTTGCTTCTCCTTCCTATTTGTAAGATCCACCCAAACGGATTCTGTAGAATCTGAGGGACAGGGTCTGTGGTGTTATTAGTGATAGCCTTGGACAAGACATTCGGGGAGGGTCACCTCAACACTGACATGATCTGAAGAAAGGACCAGCATCAGAGGACAAGTATCAATATCCTCCCCACTCTGTCAGGTTAACTGTCACCGTACTCTCTCTGCTCCCTCACACTCACCCTGTTATAGCACCTACCCCATAACAAGGCTCACACTCTATCTCCAAATGAGGCTCACACACTACCACTCTCATGTTGAATTCAGCACCCACCCCACCCCACTCCCACCCCGCACGCCCTCTCTCCCTCCACTATACTCCCAACACTAATAACCTTGCATGGATTCAACACGGTGGACTGACTCCCTCCTGACATCTCCCCATTCCTCCTCCCCCTCCACCTGCACCAGCACTAACAGCAGGTCCACACACTCCCACCATCACTCCCTCCCCCCCTTTCTCCCATTCGAGGAGAAAAAGGACTGTAATAGGAGAGAAAGGGCCAAACCAGATGGTGGAGCACCCGATATCTGATCCCTTCTCCACACCCCCCCCCAACCATGTGGGAATGACCCTGGTATGAGCCGGAGTGGACCGGGACGCGTCGTATGGAGATTCCGTGACATCCATGTCCCTCTAACGGAGTGACAAATAATATTTAGTGAAGGGCAATTCGCACTTTAACCACTCTGTCTGTTCTCACAATTTTCTCCCCCCAAAGACAACAAATATCTCATTGCAGAGAGATACAGACAACAAAAATATTCAGAGACCTATGTAAACACGCTAATATACTGACACTCGCAGTACGTACACG
This sequence comes from Hemiscyllium ocellatum, assembly GCF_020745735.1. Lineage (NCBI taxonomy): Eukaryota > Metazoa > Chordata > Chondrichthyes > Orectolobiformes > Hemiscylliidae > Hemiscyllium > Hemiscyllium ocellatum. The sequence goes on along the minus strand of NW_026868677.1, from coordinate 34,994 downwards.
GAGATAGAACTGCACACAAGTAGTGGCATATGGAGAAATAGACAGTCGCACACAAATAGACACAAGCACAAGTAAAACGCACAGGCGAATACACAGATGAACCGATGCCAGCACATAAATACACAGATAAACCAATGTCAGCACATAAATACACAAACACACAGACACATGAACAACCACACACAAGTGCGCATACGGACACACAGAGACACAGACACTAGTGCTTATAAGAAAAAAGATAGATAGGTTTTTGATGAATAAGCGTGTCAAGAGTTACAGAGAACCGTCAGGAGAATGATGTTGAGAAATCTATAAGCCAGTATTAAATGGCATTCAGAGTCGATGGGCCGAATGTCCTAATTCTGCGTTTTTAATGCTAATGTGGTGTCATACTATCAGTTATTCTCTTCCTGGGACAGGAGCAGAGAATGAGTTTAATAAATATTTGATTGAAAAGGGTCACTGGTCCTATTGGACAGGTTTAGAGGGCTGAATGGTTTATGTCTATGACTAATTATTCTGGCCTTGTGTTTCAAAAGAGGTGGCGATTTCATGTTAGGTTAACACAGTTTAAGATAACGGGTCCCACACTGAAATAAGGTCATCCTATTACACTTTTGTATTGTACTATCTGTAGGGTCCTCATTCTCAGGGAGTAGTGAAGATTCAGTTTTTGAAGATATTCAAGACTGAGCTCGACTGATCTTTGCTGGACAGGACAGTCAATATCCATTGGGAACAGACAGGAGATGGATGGTCAAACACAATCAGATCAGTCATGAGCATTCTGAGTGGTGGCACCGAATGGCCAACTGCTGCCCCTATCCAATGTGTTGTTCCCTCAATCCACCTCGATGTGGTTACAGGGATATACTGCTGCCGTTACCGCATGTATTGTGCCCTCCATCCGCCCCTCGAAGTTGGGACAGAGATAGGGGACCACCTCATTCAGCTAGTCATTATCATTACCATGAGACTGAAGGAGACCATTCTGCCTCTTTAACGAGTTACAGAGAAAAATGGAACGAATTATTTTAGCTCATTGAGGACATTTTAATGCACAACAGGCCATTTAAACTGCCCGAACTGCTACACAGGAAGCGGTTGCAAATAGTCAATAGAAAGACGAGATAAATGCTTGTTTTCACATTACAAAGCTGTAACTGGTGGAGTGCCTCAGAGATCACTATGGGATCATCAACGATCAACATCTTTATCAAAGATCTGGAGGAATGGCCTGAATATACCAATGCCAAATTAGCTGAAACACCAAGCTGGTCATCCAGTATGTCATCAAATGGAGGTTGTGTGTCATCAATGTGATATAGGAAAAGGGAAGTTAGTGAGCAAACCTTCAGCAGATATAGCATAATGTGAGTTGTCAATTTTGGATGGAAGGATAAAACAATGTTAAACAATTTAAGTGGAGAGAGAATAGAGAACTCTGTGATACAGACGGTATTCATGATCCTGGTACATGAATCATATGTAGTTAGTCTGCACTTGCAGTAAGTGATTTGGAAGCTAAGTGGAATGATTGTGTTGCTGTCAAAGGGTACCAGATTTGATCAGGAATGTTTTATTCCATCTGCACCGGTAAAAGTGAGGAGTGCATTTGCTGGTGATCAGAGTCGAACAGTGTGAAGCTGGAAAAGCACAACCAATCAGGCAGCATCCGAGGAGCAGGAGAATTGGCGTCACGGGTACAAGTCCTTCATCAGGAATGTGCCATAAACATCGAGACTCCTGTTCGTTGGGTGCTGCCTGACCTGTTGTTATTTTCCAGAATCACATTTTTCGAATCTACATCTGTACAGGCATTGCTAAGACCACATATGACACTTTATATGCAGTTTTGATCCCTTAACTTAAAAACAAGATAATTGTTTCAGATGCTTATCAAGAATGCTTGTTCACATTTTCCTGGAGTGAAGGCCTTTGTTCTGAAACATTTTCAGTTTTGGTCTTAGATGAGAAATCTTTTTGAAGCATACACAATTTCAAGAAAAATCCGCTGGATACATATGTTCTCTTCTCAGGGACACTAAAAATATGGAATAAATGTTCAGAATAAAATTATTGATTTTCACACAGATATTTTGAAGACATCAAACGATTTTTAAAAATATTAACCATATGCATACCTACATATCATCAAATTATAAAGCAGGAATTTTCTTTTTTTTTCTAATGAAAGGCACTGTGTATAACAACAGCAATGATGCACTTTCATATCGTCCATTATTATCCATTCCAGAGGATTTTCATGATGAGCGCACGCGGTCCAGTTTGATGTTCAGTTGACTTGATTGCATGTTTCAACACAGAGAGGGAGAACAATGTTCCCTGCCGGAGAAGCAGCAACCGATTGATCCCTCTCTGCTATTGTGTTCCACCTGACAACAGTAAATCCCTGACTCACCGCTACCAGATGCGTCGTGGAGAATTCCTGTTGAGAAATTCGTTGGAATCTCCCTGCCATCTGAAACAAAGGGAATTCAGCTAAATCCACCTATTCTGGTGAGGAATTGCATTGCAAGCAACTTGTCTGAGCAGAATGGGTGGCACGGTTGATCAGCGGTTAGCACTGCTGCCTCACTGAATCAGGATCCCAGGTTTGATTCCAGCCTCGGGCGACTGCCTGTGTGGAGTTTGCATATTCTCCCGGTGTCTGTCTTGGTTTCCTCCAAGTGCTCTGGTTTCCTCCCTCAGGTCCAAAAATGTGGAGGTCAGGTGAATTAACCATGCAAAATTGCCCATCGTGATGGGTGCATTAGCCAGAGGGAAATGGGACTCTTTGGAGGGTCGGTGTGGACTTGTTGATCTGAAGGGCCTGTTTTCACACTGTAGTGAATCTAATCTAATAACTTCAGTGGATAGAATAACATTTGGTCAGTCTATCATCTATCCAATTGTTATGAGTTCAACTATTATGACACTCTGGAAAGCTTTCATTTTTCTATTTTGTCTTAAGATGTGAATGAATGTGTGTGTGTGTTTGACATTTTTCTAGAGGATGAGCCAGGCTAACATTTATATCATTAGCCATATCACTAAACTTTGAAATTTGTTGTAAACAGTGGAGGAGTCTGACTGCAAAAGGAAACACTGACCCTGAAACATTGATTGGAGCACGAAGTCTGAAAGGGTTGTTCAAGTGGGAATTCCCTTCCCCAGAAGTTTGTGGTGCCTGGATGTTTACATTTATTCAAAGCTGTGTCTGTTAATTATTTGATAGATATGCGAATGTAGGAAAATGGTGCACGTACAGAAGAAGTACTGCTGAGACCACAATCAGATCAGCTACGATCTTAGTGCGAGACAAAGCCAAGACAACGTCCCTAATGGCCCACTTCTGCTCCTCAGTCCGATGTTCCTATATTCCATTCAGCCCCTCACAGCTCCTGCACAGGAGTAGATGGAGGCCACTTGCTCCAAATACCTGGTCCACAGTAATCCAGCTCCTTCTGTCCCTCACAATTGGCACACACAGTTTGGTGTGGGGTGAAAAATGTTAATTCAAAACCCAAGCTGGGCTCAAAAGACGCCTCTGATCTATTTATAGACTGTCTCCTCTCTGCAACTTGTGCTTCATTTGTTGGTCATGGTGCAGACCCAGATTCACCGTGAATACAGTCCCCATACCTCACCCAGAGATGACTCAGAAAATGCTTTGCCCTCTCGAACTGCAACATCCAATAACGGAATGCTCAGGAAAATTGCAACCATTAACTTTCTAATTACAGAATATGAAAGCATGAGGAACAGGATCGGATGGTCAGGCCTGCCGTGCCACTGTATAAGATTATGGATGATCCAAAGTTCTTATCAACTCTGTTTTATTTCCCAATTCTTCACAACCCTCAATTCTATGACAGGGTCAAAAACCCACCTACCTCCTCTACAAATCCTTTCGGTGACACAGCTCCCCAAACTCTGTCTGTACCAGATAATTCCTGACATTCACAATCCTCTGTGAGAAGGTTACACTCCCCAAATATATACAATAAACTATTTGTATGTTCAAAAGAGGTGAACGCAACAGCTCACGTAAGAGTGACAGACCCTGACATCAAGGCCGGAGTTGACTCCGGATGGTATCAAGAAACGTTGACTAAATTAAATTTAATAGGAATCAGTCACAATCTCTCCACTGGGGTCAGAAGACAATGGATCAGAATGTTCCATCAATGAACAGGAGTTTATCCAAGGGTTTTTTAAATACCTTTCTCAGCCTTGGATACCATTAACATCGCGGATTGAAGATAACCTTTGGATTACTCAAGGTGGTTGCTATCCCATCCTCGTTATAGTTGGTGTTCCTAGTAAGTCATTGTCTTTGTCTATTAAACCATTCAGCTCAATCCAGTCTGCTCAAACATCAGTCAAAGCTGATAAATTTCTCAAACCCATTCTCCCCATAACCCTTGATCCTCTTTTCAGTGGAGAACCTATCCTATGCAGGCTTAAATATACTCAATGACTTGGCCTCCACAGCCTTCTGAGGTAGTGAATTCCATAGACTCACAATGCTCTGTCTGAAGGAGTTACTCGTTATCTCTGTTCGAAAAGGTCTTCGCTGTGGTCTATATCTATGCCTCGGATCCTAGTCTTACCTACGAATGGACACGTTTTCCAAAAATCCATTCTGTCCAGGTCATTCAGTATTCTATAAGTTTGAATTAGATTCCCCTCATCCTTCTAAACCCCATCGAGTATCGAACCAGGCCCTCAAACGTTCCTCGTATGTTAAGCTTTTCATTCCTAGGACAATTCCAGTGAACTTGTTGGGCCAAAGGGCCTGTTTCCACACAGTAAGTAATCTAATCTAATCTAAAACAAATCTAAATGTGGCCTGACCAGAGCTTTTAACTTCAATTCCTCTCGAAATAAATCCCTTCATTGTATTTACCTTCTTAACTACTGACTCAACTTGCAAGTTTACTGTGAGAGAAACCTGGACTAGGATTCCCAAGACTTTTTGCATTTCAGACTTCTGAATTTTCTCCCCATTTAGAAAATAGTCCGTGTCTCTATTCTTCGTACCAGAGTGCATGACCTCATACTAGCCCATGTTTTACTCCAACTGCCACTGCTTTGCCCATCTCCTAACCTGTCCAAACCCTTCTGCAGCTTCTCTGCCTCCTGAGTGCTAACTGCCCCTCTAGATATCTTTGTAATGTCTGCAAACGTGGCCAGAATGCCCTCCGTTCCATCATCTAGATCATTAATGTACAATGTGACAAGTTGTCCAAACACTGAGTCTTGCAGAATACCGTTTGCCCTCCTGGGAAGGACCATTTTATCCACACTACCTGCTTTTTACCAAACGGCCAAACTTCAATCCATGCTAGCACTTTGCCTCTGTCACCATGGGCCCTTATCTTAATCAATAGTCTTCTGTGTAGCATTCGCCAAAAGCCTTTTTGTGGTCCGGGTAAGAGAATACATTGGCGCACCTGGCTCTAAGCTGATCGTTACTTTCTCAAAAGGTTCAAGCAGATGCGTCAGACATGACCTCCCTTTGATGATAACATGCTGACTTTGCCGTATATTTCTATACACCTCCAAATATTCAGAAATATTAACCTTCCAGTTTGGTTCCAGGATCTTACCCACGACTGAGGTTAGGCTGTTTGGTGTGTAATTTTCCGTCTTCTGCCTTATTCCCTTTGTAAACAGGGATTTTACGTTAGCGTTATTCCAGTCCTCTGGGACATTCCCTAATTCTAATGATTCTGGAAAGGTCAACACTAACGCCTCCACTACCTCTGAGCTTTCTCTCTTTGAACTCTGTGTTATAGTCATTCCCGTCCAGGTGATTTATCCATCTTCAGCCCATTTAGCTTTTCTACCCTGTTTGCCTTGGCGATGGGTGACATACTGAGCATTGCGTCTTCACATTCTTGAACAATTAGGAATTTATTTGTGTCTTCGGCCATTTCTTTGTTCCCCACTACTGTCTGTACTGTGCCATTGTCCACTTTTGTCTCGCCTTTGCCTTTTTTATATCTAAAGAAAATCTTCCAACTTTCCTTGATTTAACTGGCAAACATATCCTCATATTTAATCTCCTCGCTCCATATTCATTATTCTATTGTCCTCTGTTGGTCTTTGTGAGCTTACAAATCGTCTGGTTTTCCTGTGCCCTTCGTCACATTATACGCTTGCTTTCCTGTCCCTGACTTTCTACACAAACACTTGTTGAAGTAGCTCCACTCTGAAAGCTAGTGTGCTTCCAATTAAACCTGGCTGAACTATAACCTGGTGTTGTGTAATTTGTAACCTAACCATCCATGGTTGCTTCATCCTCCCCTATACCATCCTTCTTTTTTCTCGGGAAGAATCTCTGTTGTGTCTCCTGAATTACTCGCAGATACTCCTTCCATTGTTGTTCTACTGTTTTTCATGTTAGACCCATCCCAGGCAATTCTACCAAGCTCCTCCCTCATGCCCCTGTAGTTGACTTCATACAGCTGAAATACGATTACCTCTCATTCTATGTTCTCCCTCTCAAATTGCAGAATAAAATCAATCATATTATGATTACTGCTTCCTTTGTGCTCCTTAGTTTAAGTTCTCTAGAACAGTGTGCCTCATTGCACAACACTAAACCCAGTATTGCCTGTTCCTGAGTGGGCTCCACCACAAGCTGCTCCAAAAAGCCCTATCGAAGATATTGGCGCAAACTATTTCTTCTGCAAACCACTAACAACTTGATCTTCCCAGGCCACCCGTGTATGGAAATCTCCATGACCACTGTACTTTGCCTTTTTTATGCATCTTTTCTATCTCCTGGTGTGTGTGTGTGTGTGTATATATATATATATAGGCCCTGCCTACTTTTTGGAATCCTGAACATATCGCCATGTAGAACATAGAATATAGAACATTACAGCACAGAACAGGCCCTTCAGCACACGATCTTGTGCCGTCCACTGATTCTCATGTATGCACCCTCAAAGTTCTGTGACCATATGCATGTCCAGCAGTCCTTAAATGTCTCTAATGACCTCGGTTCAACAACTGCTGCTGGCAACACCTTCCATGCTCTCACAACTCCATGTAAAGAACCGGCCTCTGACATCCCTTCTATACTTTTCTCCAACCAGCTTAAAACTATGACCCCTCATGTTAGCCATTTCTGCCCTGGGAAAATCGTCTCTCACTACTGACTCTATCTATGCCTCGCATTATCTTGTATATCTCAATTAGGTCCCCTCTCCTCCTTTCCTCCAATGAAAAAAATCCGAGCTCAGTCAACCTCTCTTCATAAGATAAGCCCTCCAGTCCAGGCAGCATCGTGGTAAATCTCCTCTGAGCCCGCTCCAAAGCATCCACATCTTTCCAGTAATAGGGCGACCAGAACTGGATGCAATATTCCAAGTGCGGTCTAACCAAAGTTTTATAGAGCTGCAAAAAGATCTCACGATTCTTAAACTCAATCCCACTGTTAATGAAAGCCAAAACAACATATGCTTTCTGAACAACCCTGTCCACTTGGGTGGCCATTTTAAGGGATCGATGTACCTGCACACCAAGATTCCTCTGTTCCTCCACATTGCCAAGGATCCTATACTTTATCCTGTATTCAGCTTTCAAATTCGGCCTTCCAAAATGCATCACTTCGCATTTATCCAGGTTGAACTCCATCTGCCACCTCTCAACCCATCTCTGCATCCTGTCAATATCCCGCTGCAGCCTACAACAGCCCTCTATACTGTGATCGACACCTCCAACCATTTTGTCGTCTGCAATCTTGCTGACCCATCCTTCAACCGCCTCATCCAAGTCATTAAAAAAATTACAAACAGTAGAGGCCCTAGGACAGAGTCCTGTGGAACACCACTCACCACTGACTTCCGGGCAGAATATTTTCCTTCTAATATCACTTGCTGTCTTCTGTTGGCCAGGCAATTCTGTATCCAGACAGCGAAATTCACTTGTATCCCATCCTCCTGACCTTCTGAATGAGCCTACCATGGGGAACCTTATCAAATGCCTTGCTAAAGTCCACATACACCACATCCACTGCTTGACCCTCATCAACTTTTCTATTCTCATACTTAAAGAACTCGATAAGATTCGTGAGGCATGACCTTCCCCACACAAAACCGGGTTGACTGCATTTAATCAAGCCATGCTCTTCCAGATGGTCATAAATCCTATCTCTCAGAATCCTTTCTAACACCTTGCAGACGACAGACGTGAGACGTATGGTCTGTAATTGTCGGGGATATCCATATTTCCTTCCTTGAAGAGAGGAATTACATTTGCCTCTCTCCAGTCCTCAGGTACGCCTCCAGTGGAGAGCGTGGATGCAACGATCTTCGCAAGCGGTGAAGCAATCGCATTTCCTGTTTCCCAAACCAGCCGAGGACAAATCTGGCCAGGGCCTGGCGACTTATCAATCTTAATGTTTGACAAAATTTTCAGAACATCAGCTTCCTCCATCTGTATCCATTCCAGCATGCACATCTGCTCTTCAAAGGTTTCACTAACCATCTATATTTCTTCAACCTTTGGGGCTACTCAATTCTACCCACACCCATTTTGTGCCATCTGATCCTACTTTATGTCATACAGTCAGAGAGCTGTACAGTCAGAGAGCTGTACAGTCAGAGAGATGTACAGTCAGAGAGATGTACAGACAGAGAGATGAACAGAACGGAAACAGATCCTTCGGTCCAACTCGTCTATGCCAATCAGATTACCCAACCTAATCTAGTCCCATTTGCCAGCACTTGGCCTATATCATTTTTACACCTCCTCTTTGAATACCCATCCAAATGCCTTTTAAATGTTGGAATGGGACTAGCGTCCACCACTTCCTCCCACAGTTGTTTCCAAAGACATACACCACCCTGTGAATGATAAAAAAAAACCTGCTCTTTTGGTAACTTTTAAATCTTTCCCTTCTCAACCTAAACCTATGCGCTCTAGTTCTCCCCCACCCCATGGAAAATAATTTGTCTATTTATCCCATGCATGCCCCTTGTGATTTTCTAAATAGCTATAAGGTCACCCCTCAGCCTCTGAAGCTCCAGGGCAAACAGCCCCAGCCTATTCACCTTCTGCATGTAGCTCCAATAGTCCAATCCTTGTAAATTTTTCAGAATACTTTCAAGTTTCACAACATTCTTCCGATAGCAAGGAGACCAGGGTTCTTACGATTGATTCATTTTCATTCTTACTCCCCACGACTCAACCTATCTTTTCGATAGGATGCATACACTTGAATGCATCAGCTGTCAATCCTGATTCCCTTGCAGCACGTCTCTGCCAATTTCAATCAGCTCTACAAGCTCATTTACCTTATTTCTTATACGGCATGCATGCAGACATACAACTTACAGTCCTATATTAACTGTCCATCCTTCTCATTTTCATTTGTCTGTCCAGTGTGCTTGAAGTTTGATTGTTTACACTTTCAATACACTGTGTCCTATTTGTGCCTGTGCTCGAGATTTCCTTAAATTCTCCTGCGTTCTTCACTCTTACCTCCTCTTTGAATTCAAGTTTTCTAATTTCCCCTATAACTGAAATCGCACCCAAACCTAAAGATTAGTTGAAAGACCTGACCGCAGCCCTCATTACGTGATTTGTTAGGACTCTGGACCCAGCATTGTTCAGATGAAGACCATACCATCAGAACAAGTCCCTTCTTAATCCATAATTCAATACGCATATGCAACACAAAATACAGGTACAAAATGACTTGTTGTACATTCCAAAATGTGGAAAGTACAAACAGATAAGATTGGTAAAATACAATCATGACCTTGAGCTGTATAAATTGAAATGTGAATTACAAAACCATGGAAGTGCTGTGCAAACGTTATCAATCAGTATTCGACCCACAGCTGAGATGCTGATTTCCCCTTTAACAGTGATCTCCCTCACTGAGAATCTCTGGTCCAGTCCCACACACAGTATTTCGGGGGCTTATCAGTTCCTGCTGCTGTTCGCCCAGTCTATTTAAGTTAATCCACTTTCTCCCTGGAACCAATCAATTGATCTATTGGATTCCGTTTAACTGTCAGAAACTGTGATGTTTTTGCAGATAAATGATCTGGGATGACAGCTCGTGTCAGCACAGTGCTCACAGGTTATGGCACTAGACAAAGGGCTTGCAGTCCAGAGGAATAACTAAATAAAAATTCCATTTTCTGTCTATTTTCCTCATGCTGTCTCCTGATCTATCCAGGTTCACTTTCTTCTAAAACCCGTTTCTCCCACTCAGTCAGTCGCTCCACTTTCTATCCACTGTGTTGGCTTCCCTTCACATACTTTCTTTCTATTTCTCTCTCTCTCTCTGTCTCTCTCTGTCTCTCTCTCTCTCTGTCTCTGTCTCTCACTCTCTCTCTCTCTCTCTTCTCTTTCTCTCTCTCTTTCTCTCTCTCTCTCTCTCTCTCTCTCTCTCTCTCTATCTCTCTCTATCTCTCTCTCTATTTCTCTCTCTCTGTATCTCCAATAACTCTCTCTGCTTTCGGATAGTGCAGTTGGAGAGCTTGTGGATGTAGGATGGGCTAAATTGCCAACGTTCGTGCTGTATTAATTCTAAGGGTCTCTGATCCACAATAAATACTTTCAGTGCCTGGAGAAACAAGCTGGTCCTGCGATGGACACAGTGCATTATCATTCATTATCACTTCCTGTTTTCTGACATGCAATATCCTCTAAATATCTGTTCAAACAAAATAGATTGACATTCGAGCAGTTGGGACGACATTCACCAGACAATATTGAAATCAGGATTTAATAAACAGTCCCACCATGCAAAATGTGGATTTTCCTGACAGCAGCTCCTTCCAATTAACAGCCCCTCGCTTCTGCCTGATGTAGATTTGCCTTCCTTCAATTTACTAACTTCCAAAGATCCTGACTTATTCCATGATCGTAGCTATCTCAAACCTGAGGGCATTGTTATCACTGTTTCTAAAATGATCTTCTACTCAATGGTCAGTCACGTGGACATGCTCATTTTCTACTACGAGGTCCAGTATGGCCCATGTTGTAGTTGGACTATCCACATGCCGCTGCAAATAACTTTCCTGGGTGCGCTTAAGAAATTCTACCCCGTCTACGCCTCTTGCTGTAAAAGATTCCCAGTCAATATTGGGGATGTTAAAGTCCCTCACTATGGCAACTCACGTCTCCATAATCGGCCGACATATTCGTTCCTCAATTTCTCGGTGGCAGTTGGAGGGACTGCAGTACAATCCTAACACATGCATCCATCATATCTTGAGCTCTCTCCATGTTGCCTCAGTAGATGAGCCTTCCAATACGTCCTAAGTGCAGATGTGAAAAAACTCCCTGATTAGTAATGCAACTCCTCCCCCCTCTTTTAGCTTCCCCTCTATATCATCTAAAAGAACAAAACCCTGGAAGGTTGAGCAGCCAGTACTGTCTCTTTCTCAACAAAGTCCCTATAATGTTTGCAACAGCGCAGTCCCATGTAGGGAATCATGCTCTAAATTCAACTGTTTACACATAATTATCCTTGCTTTGAAATAAATACACTTCCGCCAAACACATTAGATACTTACGTGATATTTGGTTTGAGTTTCCCTGAAGTACTTTCTGCTGCTATTTTCCGGTGACAGGAGATTACAAAAGACTATCAGTAAAGCAGAAAAGATTGTTGACAGACAATTCCAGTTTCCTCCTTTGTCACTTCAATCTGTACCTTGCATTACACATGGTCCGATTTCGATAGAGTGCTGAATAATTATTTCACTTTAAACAACTGTCTCCAGCCACTCACTGCATATTCAGCAAGTATTTCTGGACCCACTGGATTGATTGCTCTCTTGTCCCTCTCTCACGAATTCTTGGTAATATTTACATTGTAGTTATATGTACTCATACAATCTCCAAGTACTCACCTGCCAGATTCCTCACATGAAACTAATAACACTTCAAGTTGCCAGTCCCATTGTGTTCAGTGCCCTCTACTTCTTTCTTGTTGGTTTTAGATGCACTGGTTTTAGTCCCCAATTCCTCATCAGTCACTGTATTGTGGACCGACTGCTCTGGTTCCCACTCCACAGTGCCACACTAGTTTAAACCCTCCGGAGTGACAATAGCAAAGCTACCTGCCAGGGGATTGCCGCCAGTACAGGTCCATTCCGTCCTTCTTGTGCACATCCTACTGACCCGGGAATCCCAATCATCCACATATCGGAGATTGCCGCCTGTTCAGGTCCATCCCGTCCTTCTTGTGTATATCCTACTGACCCGGGAAACCCAAAGATCTACACATCAAAGCTTGCTGCTACTTCAGGTCCATCCCGTCCTCCTTGGCTATATCCTACCGAGTCGGTAATCCCAATCATCCACATATCAGAAGTGCTACCATCTTTTTGGCCGTTTATATAACTGTACTACCTTCCTATTCCTCATCTCACTCGCACGTGACATATTCTAGCGTCTCCAAAATTCAAATATCCTTTCAGCACAACTCGAGGAAGGCCTTTTCTTTAAAGTGGATAGACGTGATTATAAAAAATTAAGTGTGACCACATTTACCAGAAAGGTGGAGCCCACTGACACAGTCCGATGGCCAGAGGATCTGATATCTATCACCTCCACCAAACCTGTTTGACAAGGTAGACATATGGGCCATTTATTTGCAGATTGACGAGAATAAACAGAAGACTACAAAATGACAGAGTAGATGGATGTCATTCAGCCTGTTTACTCTGCTTTGCTATTAAATTGGATTTTAATTATTCTGTTCCTTTCAATGGCAGGGTCTTTACCCCAGCATCCCCAGCGGGTGAGGGAGTGCCCAGTGTCGTTGTGTGCACAGTCCTGCGAAGAGAGTATCCAGAGCCAGGCGATGTGGTGTGGGGAGTCCCAGGTTTGGCAAAGGAAAGGCTGCATGCAGTATGGATGGACTGAGGGACTGAAAGAGATGGAATGCGGGACACTGCATTCAACAAGATCCCTGAACAACCAGGGAACACGAGAATCATGGCTGCTTTTACAAAAGCTGCCACATTTACTGCATTCCTCCATGAAATATAAGGAAATATACTGTAGATTGTAGAAATCTGAAGCAAATACAGAGAAATCCTGTGGAAAGAGAAAGGAGTTAATGCTCCCAATGCAGACACGGGAAGAATGTACAACGTACACACAGACAGATTCGAGAGATTGGAATTGAACCCAAGTACCTATCACTATGAGGCAGCATTGCTGCGCACACAACCGTCATCTCTGGGTTGTTGCCGGTGCCACATGACAGTGAGGTAAGGAATAGGGAGAGAGTGAAGTTGAACACGTGGCTGCAAGGATTGTGTAGCAGGGAGGGATTCAGGTATTTGGACAATTGGACTGCATTCTGGGGAAGTTGGGACCTGTACAAGCAGGACGGGATGCACCTGAACCAGAAGAGCACCAATATCCTGGGGGGTAGGTTTGCTAGCACGCTTCTGGGGGTCGGGGGGTGGGTGGGGGAGTTAAATTTATTTGGCAGGGGGATGGGATCCGGACTTGTCGTCCATAAAGTAGGTTAGCTCTTTTTCAGGATGTCCAAGAATGTAGCGAGGCTGTGGAGTAGGTAGCACTGACAGGGAATACTTGCAGACACAGATGGGTTCAAGTGTGTATACTTCAACGCAAGGGGTATCAGAAATAAGGTGGGTGAACTTAAGGAATGTTTGTTACTTGGGAGTACAATGTTGTGGCCATCACGGAAACGTGGATAGAAGAGGGAGAGGAATGGTTGTTGTTTTTTCCTGTTACAGATGTTTCAGTAAGAATAGGGAGGGTGGTAAGAAAGGAGGGGGTGTGGCGTTGCTAATTAGAAATGGTATAATGGCTGCAGAAAGGCAGTTCGAGGGGGATCTGTCTTTGGAGGTAATATGGGCTGAAGTCAGAAATAGGAAAGGAGCAGTCACCTTGTTGGGTATTTACTATAGACCCCGCAATAGCAGCGGAGATGTGGAGAAACAGATTGGGAAGCAGATGTTGGAAAGGTGCCGAAGCCACAGGGTAGTAGTCATGGGCGATTTCAACTTCCCAAATTTTGATGGGAAATTGTTTAGATCAAGTTGATTGGACGGAGCGGTGTTTGTGCAGTGTGTCCAGGAAGCTTTTCCAATTCAGTGTGTAGATTGTCCGACCAGACGGGAGGCCATATTGAATTTGATACTTGGTAAAGTACCGGGACAAGTGATGGGCTTGTTAGTGGGTGAGCATTTTGGTGATGGTGACCACAATTCTGTGACTTTCACCTTGGTTCTGGAGGGAGGTAGGTGTGTGCAACAGGTTTGGTTTTACAATTGGGGGAAGGGTAAATACGATGCTGCAAGACAGGATCTGAGGAGCATATGTTGGGAGCATAGGCTGTCAGGGAAGAATGTCATTGAAATGTGGAACTTTTTCAAGGAACAGATACGACGTGTCCTTGATATGTATGTAACTGTTAGGCAGGAAAGAGATGGTCGTGTAAGGGAACCTTTGTTGACGAGGGAGGTTGAATGTCTAGTAAATAGGAAGAAGGAGGCTTATAGAAGGATGAGGAAACAAGGTTCAGGCAGAGCTTTGGAGGGATACAGAATAGCCAGGAGGGAGCTGAAGAAAGGGATTAGGAGAGCTAAGAGAGGGCATGAAAAATCTTTGGCGGGTAGGATCAAGGATAACCCCAAGATCTTTTATGCATATGTGAAAAACACGCGAATGACGAGAACGAGGGTAGGTCCGATCGAGGACCGTAGTGGGAGACTGTGTATTGAGTTGGAAGAGATAGGAGAGGGCTTGAATGAGTACTTTTCTTCAGTATTTACAAATGAGAGGGACCGCATTGTTGAAGAGGAGAGTATGAAACGGATTGGTAAGCTCGAGGAGATACTTGTTAGGAAGGAAGGTGTGTTGGGCATTTTGAAAAATTTGAGGATAGACAAGTCCCTGGGGCCTGATGAGATATATCCTAGGATTATGTGGGAAGCAAGAGAGGAAATTGCAGAGCCGTTGGCAATGATCTTTTCGTCTTCACTGACAACGGGGAGGTACCAGGGGACAGGGGAGTGGCGAATGTTGTGCCCCTGTTGAAAATAGGGAATAGGGATAACCCCGGGAATTACAGGCCAGTTCGTCATACTTCGGTGGTAGGCAAAGCAATGGAAAGCGTACTGAGGCACAGGATTTATGAGTATCTGGAAAGACACTGCTTGGTTAGGGACAGCCATCACGGATTTGTGAGGGGTAAGTCTTGCCTTACAAGTCTTATTGAATTCTTTGAGAAGGTGACAAAGCATGTGCTTGAGGGTAGAGCAGTGGATGTAGTGTACGTGGACTTTAGTTAGGCAATTGATAACGTTTCTCTTGGTAGGCTTATGCGGAAAGTCAGGAGGCATGGGATAGTGTGAAATTCTGGCTAGTTGGATAGAGAACTGGCTCACCAGTCGAAGTCAGTGAGTGGTGGTAGATGGTAAATATTCAGCCTGGAGCCCAGTTACAAGTTGAGTTCCACAGGGATCAGTTCTGGGTCCTCTGATGTTTGTAAGTTTTATTAATGACTTGGAAGAGGGAGTCGATGGGTGGGTCAGTAAATTTGCAGACGATATGACGATTGGTGGAGTTGTGGATAGTGAGGAGAGCTGTTGTCAGCTGCAAAGGGACTTAGATATGATGCAGAGCTGGGCTGAGGAGTGGCAGATGGAGTTCAACTCTGTCAAATGTGAGGTTGTCCATTTTCGAATGACAAATAAGAATGCAGAATACAGTGTTAACGGTAGGGTTCTTAGTAAGGTGAAGGAGCAGAGGGATCTTGGAGTCTATGTTCATAGCTCTTTGAAAGTTGCCACTCAGGTGAATAGAGCTTGTAAGAAGGCCTTTGGTGTATTAGCGTTCATTAACAGAGGGATTGAATTCAAGATTCGTGAGGTGATGTTTCAGCTGGACTGGACCTTGGTAAGGCCACATTTAGAGTACTGTGTGCAATTCTGGTCGCCTCACTTTAGGAAAGATGTGGAAGGTTTGGAGAGGGTGCATAGGAGATTAACAAAGATGTTGCCTGGAATGGGGAATAGGTGGAGAGTGCTAGGTATTTTCTTATTGGAACGGCGAAGGATGGGGGGTGACTTGATAGAGGTTTATAAGATGATCAGGGGAATAGCTAGAGTAGACAGTCAGAGAATTCTTCCACGGGTACAACAGAGTGTTACAAGGGGACATAAATTTAAAGTGAAAGGTGGAAGTATAGGGGGGATGTCAGGGGTGGGTTCTTTATCCAGAGAGTGGTGGGGGCATGGAATGCGCTGCCTGTGGGAGTGGTAGAGTCAGAATCATTGACGACCTTTAAGCGGCAATTGGATAGATACATGGATAGGTGCTTAAGCTAGGACAAATGTTCGGCACAACATAGTGGGCTGAAGGGCCTGTTCTGTGCTGTATTGTTCTATGTTCTATGTTGCCCAATTATGGATAATTACGGATAGTACAGTTAGAGGCATAGATAGTATTCTCTGTGACCAGGAATGAAAGTCCTGAAGGTTGTATTGCATACCTGGTGCTTGAGCTTGGGATATGTCATCTGGGGTGCAGATGAACTTGGAGTGGGAGGGGAATGATTCAATGGCCAGGGTTCGTGGAGGTACGAACGGGCTGGACAAACAAATGACAATGAGAAGAGGGACGGTAAATACTGAACTGAACTGTTATATCGGAATGCAAGCAGTGGAAGGAATAATGTAAATAAGCTTGTGACGCATACACAAATTGGCAGGTATGACGTGGTAAGCATCACAGTGACGTCACTGCAACAGGATCAGGATTGGGAGCTGTATATTCAAGGATATCAATCCTGTCGAAATGATAGGCAGGTGGGCAGAGGGACAAATGGTTCTCATTAATATGAAATGGAATTGAATCAGTTCAAAGAAATGAAGTAACATCAGATGGTGTAGAATCTGTGTCGGTAGAATTGGGGAATCAAAAAGTTGAAAAAATGCAATTGAAGTTATGTACAGGCCTCCAAACAGTAGTCAGGATCTTGGGTGCACGATACACCTGGAGATAGAAACATTTGTAGGAAAGGCAACGTTACACTGATCATGTGGGATTTCATTATGCAGGTGGACTGGAAATTCAGTTTGATACTGCTTTGCAGGAGAAGGATTTTGTAGAATGTCTATGAGATGGCTTTTTGTAGAAGCTTCTGCAGGCAGATTAGATGAGGGGAGCTTTAGATGAAGGAAATAATAGGAGGCAGTGATCATAATATGATAGAATTTACTCTGCAATTTCAGATGGAGAAGTTAGAATCAGAGGTAATGATATTACAGCTGAATAAAGGCAAATACAGAGGCATGAGAGAGGAGCTGGGTAGAATTAACTGGGAGACGGGCCCAGAAGGAAAGACAGTGGAACAGCAATGACAGGAGATTTTTGGGCTAATTCAGGATGCAGCAGAGAATTATCCTGAGGAAAAATAGGCATGGTACAGGAAGGATGAGGCAACCATCGCTGACTAGGGAATTCAGGGACAGCACAGAAATAAATGAGAACGCATATAATGTGCCGAGGGACAGTGGGAAACTAGAGGATTGAGAAGCTTACAAAGACAAAACAGAGGGCAAACAAAATAAAATAAGGAGGGAGATTAGTAAATATGGGGGTAAACGACCCACTAATATAAAAGAAGTCTGTAAGTGCTTCTTTCAATATATAAATTACAAAAGAGAGGCAAAAGTGGACATTGGACTGCTGGAAAATGATACTGGAGAGATAGTAGTGGTGAACAAGAAAAGGCCGAGGAACTGAAAAATTAGTTCACCGTGGAAGATATGAGTAATACCTTAACATTCAAGATAGTGAGGGGCCAGAGCTGAGTATGCTGGCCACCACTATGGATAGCATGCGAGAAAAATCTGAATGGCCTGCAAGTGGTTAAATAACCTGGACCGGATGGACTATCCCAGAGATATAAGGAAGATTGCTGTCAAGTGTGTGGGGGGATAGTGGTGATCTTTCAAGAATCACTAGAGTAAGGAACGAACCCAGAACACTGGAAACCCACGAACGTGACACCCCATTGTAACAAGGGAGTGAGGAAAAAGACAAAAAGAAATCCACAATTAATAGCTTAACTTCGGTCGTGGGTGAGATCCTGGAATCCATTGTGAAGGATGAGATTTCTGAATACTTCAGAGTGTTTGGTAAAATAGGGCAAAATCACTTTGGTTTCATCAAGGGAAGGTCATGCTTGAAAAACCTGTTGGAATTATTTGAAGATGAAATGAGCAGGCTTGATCAAGCACCATCAATGGATGTTATCCACCTGGAATTCAAGAAGGCCTTTGACAAGGTGTCACACAGGAGATGACTGAGTATGTTTAGGGTCCGTGGTGTTAGAGGCAAGGTAGTGGCATGGATACAAGATTGTCTGTCTGGCAGAAAGCAGAGAATGGAGATAGAATAGTCTTTCTCAGGATGGCAGTAGGTGACAAGTGGTGCTTTACAAGGCTCAGTGTTGGAATCGTAACTGTATACTTGTTACGTTAATAATCTAGATGATGGAACTGAATGTCCTCTGGCTAAGATTGCAGACGATTCATAGATAGGCAGATGGACAATGTCGTATTGAGGAGGCGGATAGACTGAAGAAGGAGATTGGCAGATGCATTCCAACGTTGGAAAGTGTGAGGTCTTGCACTTTGGCACAAAGAATAGAGGTATGTTCCATTTTTTAAATGGGGAGAAAATTCAGAAATCTGAAGTGCAAAGGGACTTGGGAGTTCTAGTGCAGGTTTCTCTCAAGGTAAGCTTGCAGGTTGAGGCAGTAGTCAGGAGGGCAATTGCATTTATTATTGATGGCATTTATTACGAGAGGAATTGAATATAAAACAGGTTGTATCCATCTCTTGTCAGACCACATTTGGAGTATTGTTCGAAAGTTTGAGCCCCATATCTCAGGAAGAATGTAGTGGCTCTGGAGCTTGTGCAGAATATTTTCACGAGAATGGTCATAGGAATGAAAAGTTTATCGTATGAGGAATGTTTGTGGACTCTGGGTCTATCCTCGGTAAAGTTTAGACGATGAGAGGGAAAGAAATGGAAGTGCAGGATGCTGAATTACCGGGATAGAGTTGACGTTGGTAAGATGTTTCCATTTGGCGAGAGGTCGAGGACACAGACTTTGATGAAAGGGAACACCTTTAAGAACAGTGATAAGGAGAAATGTCTTTAACCAGCGAATGGCGAATCTTTGAAAAGTATTACCACAGATGGCAGTGTATTGTGTATATTTGAGACGAAGATAGATATGTTCTTGATGATCCAGGGGATGAAGAATTACGAGGAGAAGCCTAGAGAGTGGATTTGAGAAACCTATCAGCGATTATTGCATGATGGGCAGACTCAATGTGCTAACTGGCCTAATTTCTGCTCCTGTGTCTTATAGACTTACATTCTAAACCTGAAGGAGTCACCTTGCATCTCTGTGAAGATGGATTCATGTTCTTCATGAATGTCAGATCCTGGTGAGTATAGTTAACTGCTTTAGATTGAACGTATTGTGGCTGCTGTCAAGGTGGTGGATAATATGACATTCAGTGCAGGATCACACACCAACTGCACTGTATTAATGTGGGGAGGGTTTATTCAAAACCTGGACTTCTCTGTCTCTCTCAATTAGCGTGGGGAGTGGAGGTTGAGGTAGATGGGCGTAACGTCCTCAGAGGCACATACACTATCCAGAATCATGCACCCTGAGTGAAACAGCAGACATGGAATTTATCATTTTCTCATTATCTGTTTAAGTGCAATTAGTGCTTACCCATCCCACTCAGTGTTCGATGCAATCATCTCTTATTCTCTGAAAGCACTACAGATCCAACTTTACTTAATCCTCATGATGCCATTATCCCAGGGATTAATCTGGTAGAACCCCTGTTCACTCTCTCTGCGGTAAGGAGATCACTCCTTGGAAAGGAGAGAAAATCTGTCCACAGCACCCCAAATACTGCCTCAAAAAAATCTCTCAAGTTTGATCGCAATAATTCATTTCCCTCACTTAGCTGGCTCCGTTTCCTTCATGTGACAAAGGAAACTATTCATTAACAATGCATTGCCACTGATGTGGAAAGTCAAACATCCTTACATCTGTAGGTCAGCATCAATAAAGCCAGCACCAGAGGTGCCTATCGAGATGGACATCACTCCCAAGGGGAGACTCAATCACAAAGAATACATCCAAAACAGTGAATGGCCACCTACCTGAATGGTAATCAGGTGTCGGATTATGGGAAACAGGCAGAGGAAGGGAGCTGCCTTCACTTTTGTTTTTCCCTCACGGGATGTGTGCAGCCCTGGTCAGGCCAGCATGTTGTACTGACCTTGAACTGAGTGGCTGGTTCAGCTGTTCCACAGGGCAGGATAGAGTAGAACAAACTGCTGTAAATTTGCAGTTAAACAGAGACCTGAGCAGGGAAGTATGAAACCATTGCCTTCTCTGATGGGCATCAGGCAAGCCGGTAACAACAGATTGTTATTCTGTGGACCTAGATTACAAGCCAATGAAGTGACCACCATACACTATCTTCCCATCTTTCAGATTCTGCACAGAGAAAAAGTTAAACATCTCAAGTTCAATTATTTTGCAACGCACACATGGTAAGAAGGGGCTTGAAACATGCATCCAGAATTAACAAAGGCGCAAACAATGGTTTATTCAGAAGTTGCACTGAGGCTGAGGAGGATACTTGGACGTCTTAATGTCGTTACTGGACAGGATTGGTATGTGGGGATGATATGGAGATGTAAACTTTGCAGGAGAAAATGAATCAAGAAAGTTGAGAACAGTGTGTTTCATCTTCGCATATTGGGAGTAACTTGTCAATAATAATTTGCTAGTTATTATTTCCAAGGAATGGAATCTTTGATTGGAACTGAAAAAGTTGACTTGCACCTTTCCAAAATTTACATATCATCAGCAGCAATTCAGCTCAGTCGACAGACAGAGTGACTTACCAGGAACACCAACTATAACAAGAATAGGATAGTAACCAGCTTGAATAACCATCAGTGCATCTTCAATCTGATATGCTAATGATATCCAAGGCTGGGAAAGCCGGTAAAGACTATAAGATAAACTCCTGCCAATTGTTGGAACAGTGCAGTCCAATGTTCTCACAGACCGATCTCTCCTCCAACCCTCACGTGCTGCTGATCCCTGTTACTGGTGTGGATTGTGCTCCCGCTCATACTAAGGGATAAAACACTGAAAGTATTCCTTTATTGATAGAAGAGAGAAACTCTCTCTGAATGATTAGGATCCACGGAGACTGACACAATCACAATCGCTGAACAAATAACTCCAGTTAACCGAATGGAATTCAATACTGTTTTATTAAAGTTCAAAATAACTTTGAACCTTTATGTTTTCGAGGTGTGATATGTGAGTGTGACTGAAGGAAGGAATGTTGAAGATAGCAGATTGATTGTGTGTAATCATTCAGTCAGCCTTGGACATGGACGTAATGCCAGAGGTTTGACGGAACATAAACAGGATTCTCTGCTCATAAATAGAGAAATAAATCCTGTAACTACAGATCAGTCATTGCAATATCTGTAAAACATTGCCATCAGAGCATGGACGAAAGATGGTCTCTCAAAGTGTGCCTAAGAAAACGTAGGTTATAACAAACAAATGGCATGGATATGTTAACAGAGAATTGAAAGTGACAAACACAATTCAGATTGTTATTCCAGAATGAGACACGGCAGGTGTGGGTTATGTTGTTGATGTTATCCATGTTAACGAATTGTGGTGAAGTGTCATTTAATGGACTTCAATTACATTACATTGTGATTATGACATTGGGGAAAGACAGAAGATGGAGAGGAGTGGGGGACATGGTTGTTTAGAGTGGGTAAAGGGACAGTGGTGTTCTCCAGTCACCAGTATTGGAACGTTACTCTTTAAAACTCATACGAGAAACAGATTCAAGGATACATTTATAATGAGGAAATAGCAGAGAGAATATTAATGAAAGGCATTCATGCAATATAAAATACAGAAACAACATGATTTTCTGCATATACCAATATATGCAAAGTACAAAGAGATAAGGTTGATAGAATGCACTCCTGATACTGTGCTATATAAATTGAAATGAGGATTACAAAACTAGGTAAGTGGTGTGCATACTTTATCAATTATTATTTCACCCACAACTGAGATGCTTATTTCCCCTCAGTTAGTGAGTCCCCTCACTGAGATTCTCTGGCCTAGTCTCTCATACAGTGCCGGGGGGTGGGGGAAGGGGTGTCATCATTTCCTGTTTCTCTTGGCACAGTCTATTCAAAAACTCTGCTTCCCGCATGGAACCAATCTATTGGCCTAATGGGTTCTGTTTAGTTGTCAGTAAATTATGTGATATTATTGGAAATAAATACTCTGGGATGACAGTCAGTATCTGCATAGTGCTGACAGGGTACGGCACCCAGACATAGGGCTTACAGTCCAGAGGAATTTCTAAATAAAACTTCTAATTTCTATCTGCCCATATGTATATACTCTAATGCAGTCTCCTGATATGTCTAACTTCAAACTCATCTAACAACTCTCCCACTTAGTTAGTCACTCCCCTTTCTATCCTCTCTCAGTTTATCTCCCCTCAAATTCTTTCTCTCTGTTTATTTCTCTCCCACACCATCTATCTCCACACACTCTATCTGTGTTTGTGCTGTTGGAGAGCTTGTGACACCTCGATACGCTGAATGGCCTCCATCTGTGCTCTAATAATTCTGAGGTTCTCTGACCCACAATAAATACTTTAGGTGCCTGGACAGACATGCTGGTCTGGTGACACGTACAGTGCACAGTCAGCCATTCTTCCTTCCTGTTCTTTTCTGATGTGCAGCTGCCTTGAAATGTCTGTTCAAACGAAAAAGATTGAATGAAATCCAAGCAGTCGAAAGGACGTTCATGACTTTGTATTTGAATCAGGATTTAATGATGGGTGAGATTACAGAATAACATAATGAATGAAAAACAGGGTAACAAGAATTGGCAGTTGAGTACAACATATGGTTCCAAGTAGGCCTCATGGTATTACGGATAGATTATCAATCCAGAAAATCAGCTCCTGTTCTTGGGAGCCAGGTTCGAATCCCGCCACTGTAGATGGTGGAAATTCAATTCAATCATTTTAAAATATCCCTGGAATTAAGAATTTACCTATGAAAAGGAAAGCATTGCTGATTTTCAGAATATCTGGATCTCTAATATCCATCCATCCTCACCTAGTCTGGCTGACATGCAACTCCAGACCCACAACAATGTCATTGACTCTCAATCGTCCTCTGAAATGGTCTAGTGAGTCATTCAGTTGTACCAATCATTACAAAGTTTCAAAGAAATGAAACCGGGTGGACCAACTGGCAACAAACTCTGCACTGGAAAAGTCAACATTGGAAATACCACTGTAGAATATACAAAATCTTCCTTACTATCATTGAAGGGGTAGTGCCAAAATTGGGACAACTGCCTTACAGACTATTTAAGCAACAGCCTGACATAGTCTTACTCACGGAATCAACCCAGGCACCACCATCATCATTTCTGGATATGTCCTGCCACAAAGGCAGGACTGGTCCAGCAGATGGGGCAGCTCAGTGAGATACAGTCGTAGATAGTAGCTCTGGGAGTCCCCAAAATTGACTCCAGACCCAATGACGTCCTATGGCTTCAGATTAAACATGGACAAAGATGTCTCTTACTGATTATCACGTAACGTCGTTCCTCATCTGAATCAGTGCTCCTCCATGTTAACATAGAACATAGAAAAATACAGCACAGTACAGGCCCTTCGGCCTTCGATATTGCGCCGATCCAAGCCCACCTAACCTACACTAGCCCACTATCCTCCATATGCCTATCCAATGCCCGTTTAAATGCCCATAAAGAGAGAGTCCACTGTAACTGGCAGGGCATTCCATGAACTCACGACTCGCTGAGCAAAAGATCTACCCCTAACATCTGTCCTATATCTACCACCACTTAATTTAAAGCTATGCCCCCTCGTAATATCTGACTCCATACGTGGAAAAAGGTTCTCATGGTCAACCCTATCTAAACCCCTAATCATCTTGTACACATCTATCAAGTCACATCTAAACCTTCTTTTCCCAATGAAAACAGCCCCAAGTGCCTCAGCCTTTCCTCATACGATCTTCCTACCATACCAGGCAACATCCTGGTAAACCTCCTCTGCACCCATTCCAGTGCCTCCACATCCTTCCTACAGTATGGCGACCAAAACTGCACACAATATTCCAGATGCGGCTGCACCAGAGTCTTATACAACTGCAACAGGACCTCAGAAACTCAATTCCTCTACCAATAAAAGCCAGTACACCATATGCCTTCTTCACAGCACTATTTAACTGGGTGGCAACTTTCAGAGATCTGTGTACATGGACACTAAGATCCCTCTACTCATCCACACTACCAAGTATCCGACCATTAGCCCAGTACTCCATCATCTTGTTCCTCTTACCAAAGTGAATCACTTCACACTTAGCGACATTGAACTCCATTTGCCACCTTTCTGCCCAGCTCTGCATCTTATCTATAACCCGCTGTAACCTGCCACATCCTTCCTCACTGTCAACAACTCCACCAACTTTCGCATCGTCCGCAAACTTGCTCACCCAACCTTCTAGCCCCTCCTCCAGGTCATTTATAAAAATGACAAACAACAATGGTCCCAAAACAGATCCTTGCGGAACACCGCTGGTAACTGCACTTCAAGATGAACCTTTACCATCAACTACTACCCTCTGTCTTCTTCCAGCCAGCCAATTCCTAATCCAAACCTCCAACTCCCCCTCAATGCCATACCTCTGTATTTTTTGCAGTAGCCTACCATGGGGAACCTATCAAACGCCTTACTAAAATCCATTTACACCACATCTACGACTTTACCCTCGTCCACCACCTTAGTCACCTTCTCAAAGAATTCAATAAGATTTGTGAGGCACGACCAGCCTTCACAAAACCATGTTGACTATCCTTGATCACATTATTCCTATCCAGATGTTCATAAATCCTATCCCTTACCTCAGTTGTGTGCAAAGTCTTAGAGAGAATTGTAAGACTCACCGGCCTATAGTTACTAGGGTTATCCCTACTCCCCTTCTTGAACAAGGGAACCACATTTGCTATCCTCCAGTCTTCTGGCACTATTCCTGTAGACAACGAGGACATAAAAATCAAGGCCAATGGCTCTGCAATCTCCTCCCTTGCTTCCCAGAGAACCCTAGGATAAATGCCACCAGGCCCAGGGGACTTATCTACATTCACCCTTGCCAGAATTTCCAACACCTCTTCCCTACATATCTCAAAGACATCCATTCTAATTAATTGTGTCTCAATATTTACATCGCCAACAATGTCCTGTTCCTGAGTGAATACTGACGAAAAGTATTCATTCAGTGTCTCCCCAATTTCTTCAGCCTCCACACGCAACTTTTCACTACTATCCTTGACGGGACTTATTCCTTCCCTCGTCATCCTTTTATTCCTGACATACCTATAGAAAGCCGTTGGGTTTTCCCAAATCTTACCAACCAAGGACCTTTCATGTCCCCTCCTTGCTGTTCTTCGCTCTCTCTTTAGATCCTTCCTGGCCACCTTATAACTCTCAATCGCCCCAATTGAACCTTCACGCCTCATCTTTACATAGGCCGCACTCTTCCCTTTTACAAGGGATTCCAATTCCTTATTAAACCACGGCTCCCTCACAGGACCCTTTCCTCCCTGCCTGACAGGTACATACTTATCAAGGACACTCGGTAATTGTTCCTTGAACAACCTCCACATATCGATTGCACCCTTCCCTTGAAGCCTACCTTTCCAAGCCACGCATCCTAAGTCATGCCTCGCCGCATCATAATTTCCCTGCACCCAGCTATAACTCTTGCCCTGTAGTGCACACTTTTCCCTCTCCATCACTACAGTAAAAGTCACCGAATTGTGGTCACTGTCCCCAAAGTGCTCACCTACCTCCAATTCTAACACCTAGCCTGGTTCCTGATCCAGAACCAAATCCATTATGGCCTCACCTCTTGTTGGCCTGTCTACATATTGTGTCAGTGAAACCCTCCTGCACACATTGGACAAACACCGACCCATCGAACGTGCTCGAGCTATAGCTTTCCCAGTCAATATCTGGAAAGTTAATGTCCCCCATAACAACCACCCTATTACTTTCACTCTTCTCCTGAATCATCCTCGCAATTCTTTCTTCTACGTGTCTAGGACTATTAGGAGGCTTGTAGAAAACTCCTAACAGGGGGACCTCACCTTTCCTATTTCTAAGCTCTGCCCAAACTACCTCAGATGGCAAGTCTTCATCCATCGTCCTTTCCGCTGCTGTAATACTATCTTTGACAAGCAATACCACACCTCCCCCTCTTTTACCCCCATCTCTGACCCTACTAAAACATGTAAACCCTGGAACCTGCAACAGCCATTCCTGTCCCTGTTCTATCCATTCCTTTGTAATGGCCACAACATCGAAGTCCCAGGTGCCAACCCACGCTGCAAGTTTACCTTCCTTATTTCGTATACTCCTCTCCTGCGCGCCTTTATTGGGGAAAAAAAACAAACAACTTACCCAGGTAGGCTTGCGCTACACCGGCTTCCGGGTCCGCTCCGCGCTTTTTAAAAAAACTTTCAAATTTACACCGTTAAACAAACGTCACCGATCCTTCAAGCAGCCACTGCCAAACAGCTCTTACCTGCTCTGCTGAAAGAGTGAGGCCGAGGCCTTGAAACTAGGCGCCTTTATAGGGGAAAAAACAAACAACTTACCCAGGTAAGCTTGTGGTACACCAGCTTCCGAGTCCGTTCCGCGCTTTTTTAAAAAAAACTTTGAAATTTAAACCGTTAAACAAACGTCACCAAGCCTTCCAGCAGCCACTGCCAAACAGCCCTTACCTGCTCTGCTGAGAGAGTGGAGAACACTTGGAGAAAACGCTGACTGTGGAAAGGGCACAGAGTGTATTCTGGATGGGAGATTTCAAAGTTGACCACCAATAATGGTTTGCAGCAGTACTACTGATCACGTTGGTCGGGTCCTAAAGGACATAGATTCTAGATTTGGTCGGCAGCAGGTGGTGAGGGAATGCACAAGAGGGAAAAAATCATACATGACCTCATCCTTACCAATCTACCAACTGCAGATGTATCTGTCCATGACAGTATCGGTAAAAGTCTCAAGGTCACATTCAGAATAAACTCTATTGTGTTGTGTGGCACTATCGCCATGCTAAATGGCACCGACTTTGAAGAGATCTAGCAACTCAAGACTGAGCGTCCATAAGACACTGTGGACCATCAATAGCAACAGAACTGTACTCAAGCACTATCTGTAAGGTCACGGCCCATAATATCCCCCACTCAACCATTACCATCAAGCCAGACAATCAACTCTGGTTCAATGGAGAATGCAGGAAGGCATGCCAGGAGCAGAACCAGGAATATACAAAGATGAAATGTTAATCTGCTGAAGCTTCCAAACAGAAATACTTGCGTGCCAAACAACATAAACAGCAAGGGACAGACTGAACTGAGCAATCCCACACCGAATGCATCAGATTTAAACTCTGCAGTCCTCCTCATCTGATCTTGGATGGTGTTGGACGATTAAACAACTCACTGGAGTAGGTGTCTCCACAAATATCCCCATCCTCAATGATGGAAGTGCCCAGCACAGCAGTGCAAAATATAAGGCTGAAGCTTTCGCAGAAATCTTCAGTCAGAAGTTTCGAGTGGATGATCCATTTCGACCTCCTGCCGTGGTCCCCATCATTACAGAGAGCAGTCTTCAGCAAGTTCGATTGACTGATATCAAGAAATGATTGAAGGTACTGGGTACTGTAAAGGCTATACCTCCTGATAACATGGCAACAACCGCCGTGAAGACTTGTACTCCAGAATTTCCCGCTTCCCTAGCCAAGCTGTTCCACTACGGTTCCAAACTGACAATGGGAAAAGCTGCTCAAGTATGTTCTGTACATAAAACGCAGAACAAATTCAACCTGGCCAAATACCGCCTCATCAGTACACTCTCCTTCATCAGTAAAATGATGGAAGTTGTCATCAATAGTGTTATCAATCAGCACCTGCTCAGCAATAACCTGCTCAGTGACGCCCAGTTTGGGTTTTGCCAGGGTCACGCAGCTCCTGAACTCGTCACAGCCTTGGTTCAAACATAGAAAAAGGAACTGAATTCCAGCCTTTGACATCAAGGCTGCATACTGTCAAATATGGCATCAAGGAACACCAGCAAAAAGGGTATCACGGGCTAATACTCCATTATTGGTGTCATACCTGACAGATAGAAAAATGGTCATTTTTGTTGAGGTCAGTCATCTCCGCCCCAGAACATCTCTGCAGTAGTCCCTCTGGATAATGTGGATGTCGGTTTGCTCCATGAACTGGAATGTTCATTTACAGACGTTTCATCACCATACTACGTAACATCTTCAGTGGCCCTCCGGATGAAACCTAGGTCCAAACATCTTCAGTGGCTTCATCAATGACCTTCTCTCCATCATAAGGTCAGAATAGGGATATTTGACGATAATTGCACAATGTCCAGCACCATTCGCAAATGCTCAGATACTGAAGCAGTCCATGCCTAAAGGCAACATGATCTGGACTATCTCCAGACTTGGGTTGACAAGTAGCAAGTAACATTCGCATCATAAAAATGCCAGCCAATGACCATCGCCAGTAAGAGACAATATAAACACTTTGTATTCAGCAGCATATTTGTCACTAAATTCCACACCCCACCCCTACCAATACCTTTGGGG
Source organism: Hemiscyllium ocellatum (assembly GCF_020745735.1). Classification (NCBI taxonomy): domain Eukaryota; kingdom Metazoa; phylum Chordata; class Chondrichthyes; order Orectolobiformes; family Hemiscylliidae; genus Hemiscyllium; species Hemiscyllium ocellatum. The sequence continues at coordinate 6,152 of NW_026868677.1, read as the reverse complement.
TTACCATTGACCAGAAATTCAAGTGGACTCGCCACATAAATATAAGAGCTGATCAGAGGAAAGGAATACTCCGTGAGTAACTCACCTCCTGTCTTCCCAAAGCGTGTCAACCATCCAGAAGGCACAAGTCAGGACTGAGATGGAATACTCCCGAGTTGCCTGAATGAGTGCAGCCACAACGACACTAATAAAGCTTGACACCATCCAAGACAAAGCAGCCCATTTGATTGGCACCACATCCACAAACATTCATCACCCTTCACCTCCAACTCTCAGTGGCAGCAGTGTGCACTATCTACAAGATGCACTGCAGAAATTCTCCAAAGATCCTCAGACAGCACCTTCCAATCCTACGAGCACTTCCATCTAGAATGACAAAGGCAACAGGCTCTTGCGAACACCACCGCCTTCAAACTCCCCTCCAAACCAGTCAAGATCCTGAGTTGGAAATATATCACAATTCTTTCACTGTTCCTGGGTCAAAACCCAAAAACAGCTCACAAATGCCACACTGCCATACATCAAGAGTATTTCCGACCTGACAGCCAGACTACTGCGACAACTAGGTCTCATAACAGCACACAAACCAACAGCCACTCTCAGACAACAACTCACAAGAACAAAAGGCCCGATACCTAGCATGAGCAAAACAAATGTAGTGTACAAAATCCCATGCAAGGACTGCACAAAACGCTACATAGGACAAACAGGAAGACAGCTAACGATCTGCATCCATGAACACCCACTAGCCACGAAACGACACGACCAGCTATCCTTAGTAGCTACGCACGCAGATGACAAGCAACATGAATTCGACTGTGTCAACACAAGTCAAACAGAGAACAGCCAGGGTATTCCTAGACGCATGGCACTCATCCTCAGATTCAATCAATAAGCACATCGACTTGGACCCAATATACCAACCACTGCAGCGGACAGCTGGAACTGACAACCGGAAGTGGCAGATTCAAACCACTACATATGCCCGAGGAAAGATCACAGAAGCGCTTCACAGGAGGCTCCCAAGCACTGAGGATATCACCGAGACAGGGGACGAAACGTCTGCAACACAAATTCCCAGCTCGGTGAACAGAACCACAACAAAGGTTTAAGTAGTTCCAATTTGAGCACCTCGATGGGACAGGTTGTCTGATTTGAACATGAACAGGAAAGCAGTGTTTCTGATGATGAACATTTTAGACCTTTCTGTTATGAGAAGAGTGATCAGTGTTCCATGAACTATTGTTGCTGAGCGCTGTGATAAATTTCACCTGTTTTGTTAAATTCAACAATATTAGCGTAGCAGGATCGATCCTTCAAAAATACCAGACTGAAAAATGACAATCATCGTAGAGACAATGTACTCCCGCTAGATGAGACTCACAGACAGCAGCTTATATTCAACATATTACTGCGCTACTGGCTAACACTGAATCCTCCCACCGTTCATATTACAGGGGTTACCATTGACCAGAGGGTGAAGTCAAATCAACATACAGATACACGGGTTACAAAAGTAGGTCTGAGACTTACAATTCTGCACTGAATAATAGACTGCATGATCTTAAGGGCATGAGATATAGCAATAGATTTAGGCCATTCAGCCTATCTCTTCACTGTGAAACTGTGACATTTTGTCTTAGTCTCTAAAACTAGTGTAAATATCTTCTATACTCTAACTATATCAATCGTTGCAGTAATCACTCAGTTTCAATCAGTTGCGCCTCCCCCATTCTTCTAAATTCCATTGAGTACAGACATAGAGCCCTCATATAGAGCTCATATGACAAGCCATCATTCCCAGGAAAGATCATGTCCAACACCCGTAGATCCTTCCCCAGAACAGCTGGCAATAATCCAAATGCTGTCTGACCATAGCCCATTACATTCTCAGCAGTATATCTCCGCCCTTATATTCACACTCTCTTGAAATGAACGTTAGCATTACATTTGCTTTCCTAACTGCCAACTGCACCTGCGCGTTAACAGTAAGAGAGGGTGAGGACTCCAAACTCCTTTTGTGCTTCAGATTTCATGAAGGCTTTTAGAACATAGTATCTGCCTGTATTCCCCCTACTGAAGTACATAATCTCACATGTTCCCATATTGTCTTCCATCAGCCACGTGTTTTCCCAGTGTCCTAATCTGTCCAAGTCTTTCTGCAGCCTCCCCACTTCCTCAATATCACCTGCCTATCCAATCATCATTGTATCATCTGCAAACCTGGTAACACTGCCGCCAGGTCAGATGGTTCGAATAACTGGCACTTCCTGACTACTTAAGGACTATCCACTATTGAAAAGGCACAAAGCTCAACATGCTTGATTCCATTTAGGTTAAAGCATGAAGGCTGGAATTACACCTGCAAAGTCTTCACTCCTTGCACCACTGGCACTGACACCCTGCCCACCATTTTATTATGAATTTACCGCATTATGGTGACATAAAAATTGATGGCGCACGATCCCAGTCCATTAATGACAATCTGTCTCAATGCTGACTGTGTGATGTCATTTTGTGTTGAAGACGACAGAGGGAGGTGGGGGGAGGGGATGTCGGTCATAAATGACTGTGTGACTGTCACTGAGGGCTGACACTGGCCTTGAAAGCCCCAGATGTACCTGTGTCTGCTGTCACCGCTGCAGGCAAGGTCAGTTTTTCAATGAGTCAAATCAAAGAAAGTGATGGGCCTGGACAGTGTTTCTGACTGAGCACACAGATCCTGTTTGTACCAACGAGCAGAGGTATTCACATACAACTTCAGCCTCTCCCTCCAGAAGGCGAAGTCCCAAACTGATTCAAGAAGGCTATCATCATCCTTGTAAGTGAGAAAGCACATGGAACATGCCCTTACAGACGACCATACAGTGACTCCGACCTCAATAATCATGAAGTGCTTTGAGAGGCTGGTTATTGCCTACACCAACTCCAGTCTCCCAGCCTGACCTACTGCACTATAATTTGCCGACTGATGTAACGGGTTCACAACGGATGCCATATCCGAGCCTACACCCATCCCTGTAACATCTGGACAACAGGCACACCTACACCAGACTCCTGCTCATTGACTAAAGCTCCACCTTCAAAATCATTCTCCCTTACAGACTAATCACAAAACTCCGCGACCTTGGTCTTGGTTCCATCCTCTGCAACTGGATCCTCAGATTTCTGACCCACAATCGTGAAGATAGGTTAAAACTACCTCCTCCACAATACGAATCAACACTAAAGCTGCTGAAGGATGTGTTCTGAACACCCGACAATACTCCCTGTACACACATGACTGTACCCTCAGCCCACTACTGTCCTCCCTATACTCCAATGGCTGTGCCCTCAACACATTACTGTACGCCGTGAAGACCCACGGATGTGCCCTCAACCCCCTACTGTATTCCCTGTACACCCACGGCTGTGTCCACAGCCCCCCACTGTTCTCCATGCACACCCACGTCTGTGCTCTCAGCCTCTTACTGTATTCCATGTACACACACGTCTGCGCCCTCAGCCCCTTATTTTACTCCAGTTACACCCACGGTTGTGTCCTCAGCCCCTTAGTGTGTTCTCTGTGCACCCACGGCTGTGCCCTCAACCAACTACTGTACTCCCTGTACACCCATGGTTGTTTAGCAGCCCTCTACTGTTCTCCCTGTACTCCCACGGCTGTGTCCTAAGCGCCCTAGTGTCCTCCCTGTTCAACCACGGCTCTGTCCTCTGCCTCCTACGTACTCCCTGTATACCCACGGCTGTGTCCTCAGTCCCCGACGTACTCTCTATACAGCCACGGCTGAGTTTCCAGATTCCAACAACGCCAGCTACAAGTTCGTTGATGACATCACGAAAGCAGTACAGATATCAAACAATAATGCGTCAGAATGTAGAAAGGAGATATAGGGCTTGGTGGCATGGTGTGTTGGTAATGACCTCTCTCTCTAATCTGGCAAATGTAAAGGAAAAATCACTGACTTCATGAAGAAAGGAGGAGAACATACTCCATCTACATCAACCGTTTGAGGGACTGCAGAGCATCAAGTCCCTCGGAGTGATGATAACTGACAACCTGTCATGAACTTCTCACATAGGTCCGACGGTCGGGAATGTTCAACAATGCCTTTCCTTCCTGAGGTGATACAGGAAATTCAGCATGCGCTACTTCTACAGATGCACCATTGAGAGCGTATTGTCCTGGTGCACAACAGACTGGTACGGCAACTGCTCTACTCAGGATCGTGAGAAACTACAGAAGGTTGCTTGCACAGCTCTGAACAACACGGACTCGAACATCCCAACCATTGATTTCATTTACATGGCTCGTTGCCACAGAAAGGCTGCCAACATCTACCCCAGATTACTGAGGGAAGGGAGACAGGAAATAGCTGGGGCATTAACAGATATCTTTGTGGCATCCTTGAACGGCTGAGGTTCCGGAAGACTGGAAAATTGTTAATCCCTTGTTTAAGAAAGGTAGTAGAGATAATCCAGTCAATTATAGACCGGTGAGACTAATGTCAGGGGTAGGGAATCTGCTAGAGTATATACTGAGGGTTGGGATCTACTCTCATTTGGATGAAAATAGTCTTATCAGTGATGGACAACATGGTTTTGTGCAGGAAGGTCATGTTTTAACAACTCAATACATTCTTTGAGGAAGTGACATAGTTGATTGATGAGGGAGATACTGTAGACGTCATGTACATGGACTTCAGGAAGGCGTTTGTTATATTACCCACGGTCTGGTTATGGAGAAAGTGAAAGTCACATGATGCACCAGCTCCGTGGAGAAAGAACTGGCTGGGCAACAGGAGGCAGCGAATAATAGGTGGAGAGAGTTTTTCAAAATGGAGAACTGTGACCAGTGGTTCCATTTAAGATGTTTCTGGAAAGGTACATGAATGGACAGGGAGCAAATGGATATTCACAACCTGAAAATAGGCGACAGATTTACGTAGAGGATTTGGATCGGCGCAGGCTTGGACCACCGAATGGCCTGTTTCTGTGCTGGAATGTTTTGTTCTTACATTATCAAAGACCAATCACACCCCAGTAATGGTATCCCACAACCTCTTCCATCAGGCTAAAAGATATGGAAACTTGAAAACACTGAGCAACTGGTTTATTAAATGTTTCGTCCTGACTGTTATTAGACTGATGAATGTACTCTCTAATCTCAGATAATGCTGATCTTGTTCATGTTGATCTCGCCTCGCACACGCTCTGTGCAGCGTAACCTGCATGCCTCTCAGACATGTTTTACAGCCATTGTTCTGCACATCCTTGCTTACTATGATCAGCCTGTACACCTTGGTACAGGTCACAGTAAATCCTCATCTCCCTCCCCCAGCTGACTCCGAGCTCTCTCTGGTCCTCACCCCCAGCACCTCCGATTCCCCATCCTGAAATCACTGTGTGCTTTGTGTCTCACTATTTCTCTCACACTGTCTGTTTCCTTGTATTTTCCTTTTCTATGTCTTCCGTTTCTTTCCCTGAACTTACTATCTCCTCTTCTCCCTGTCCATGTGACTGTTTGTTTTTTGTTTTGTTTCCTTTCTCTGTTTTACTTCCTGTCCTTCTGTTTCCCTCGCTGTGTTCTCTCTCTCCTTATACGTGTCTGTTTATTTCTCACTCGTTGTGATGGTAATGGCTTCTGTATTCTTTGGAAGCAGGTGATGGCTCTTTGGTTGGTTGTTGGCAATAAAATAAACTCAACTGTGTTTTGGTATCTTGGACATAGTTTAAATTTATTGGTTAAATTTCAATTGTTGGCAAAACAGCAACCAGAACTTGGATATCCATTTAACAGCCAATTGCTACATCTAAATATTTGGGAACTGCCTTCTCTGAGTGCTCTGCATGCTGGCAACTGAAAGCATTCTATTCATGTGCATAATAGTGTGACTGTAACAGCTCTCCCCAGGACCATAAGAAACTACAGACGGCTGTGTGCACAGCCCAGACTATCATGGAAAACAACCTTCCAACCATTTATACTTCTCATTGTCAGCGAAAGGCGGCAACATCAAATATCTCTCCAAAACCGGTAATGATCTCCTCCAACGTCTTCCAAAATGGAGAAGATACAGAGGCTTGAAAACATGGACCAGCATGCTCAGGAACACCTTCTTCCTTACCTTAAGTACACTGACGAATTGAAATCT